>NC_136413.1:53815000-53952500 GCF_051521515.1 Lactuca serriola
AACACGCAAATCTGACTTCGTATGAGGAAGTTATGATTTTCCGAAGTTTCGACTTAGCAGTATGCAGCTCGAATACTCGATTTGAAATCGAGCGGTTTTTAGCCGAAACAATCTAAACGAGAATCGAAGATCTCGTTAATAGTAGTGAAACGATAAAAAGACATGCAAAAACGGACGTCAGATGAAGAAGTTATGAATTTATAACGGGGTTTTCATGTCCCGGCCTACTAAAAATAAATTATAAAAATAAAGTCAAAGTTAGCCGACGGAGACTAAACGAAAGTTGTAGAGCTTAGTCTCACCTACGCGTGGATATAAAAAAACATCAAAAACGGAGTTCGTATGAAGAAGATATGAATTTCCGAAATTTTTGAATGATTAATATTTATTATTTAATCTTTAAATCGGATAGTTATCCGAAGGAGTCAGCAATCCGATCCACACTACGCCCAGCGTACATCGAAGCGTGACCCGCCTCGCACTCGAGTGCTCCCATGACGTATGCAGTGACGATTTCCGAAGCGTACGCCCCGCGTACTAAGCATTAAGCCCAATGTAATGTGAGGCTTTTGCCCCTATATAAAGGATGCGAAGGCAGCCAGCCAATTTGCTCCTTTCTTCTTCTCTCTCTCTCTCCTGTTTTGCCTCGTTTTTTCGTGCCAGAATTATCCCGAAGCCCCAGTATTATTCCCAAGTCCCGAAGCAAGTCTTGAAGCCCCGAAGATCCCGAGAAGTAAAATTCCCTAGCGAAAGCTCTGCCCGTAAGGAGCCCGGTTTTTGTGAAGATCTTCCAGATCTACCGAAGAATACTACTTCTACAAGCCGTAGTGTTGTCCGATCATCTTTTGATCAAGTGAGTGTGTGGTTACTTTCTTCTAACACATAAATATGAAGTATTTGCTCGAAATACATGCTATGTGTTTATGTACTGTTGTTTATTTGAGATAAGTGTGGAAAGGATGTTTATATGGTTTTCAAATGAGTTAAACTGTGTATGTATTTTATATGTACTAATATGTTGGGTAGAACATGGGTAGATGAGATAGTTGGTATGTGATAAAATGATGAGGTATGTAAGATGATTAAGAGTAATATTGGTAGATGCACCAATTAGAGAATGTCATAATACTAGCAGATACGCTTAAGAAAAATATTGATAGATGCACCAAACAGAGAATGTCATAATACTAGCAGATGTGCTTATAAGATAATCATGACAGATGCGCTTATATGATAATGTCGGCAGATGCGCCTAAAAGAGAATGTCATAAACATGGCAGTTCTGCCTCATAGTGTATGATGTTGGTAGATGTGCCTTACGTAGAAATGGATTTTGTGCCAATTCCTTAGGTCAATTCTCAGGAATGAATGAATGAAGGATAGTTGAATTCTTAGGGTAAAACCTTGAGAAATAAAGAAGATAATGGGGATGGGTAATTGGGTTAATTGTTTGATGGTTGAATATAATAATTATATTATTTTGGGTCGAAAACCCTATATGCTCACCAGGCTCCCAAGCCTGACCCACTCAGTTTTCTTTGCATTACAGGTAATAGCACAAGAGTATAAGTTGGTGGACTTAACGAGAGATTTTTTTATTATAGATCAGTAGTTATAAACGATTGTTGTAAGGTCTATTTTTACTGTTTATGCTTTTGGTCTGTATCGGAACATGACATCCCGAGATTTTGTTATTTAATGAAAATACATTTCTTTAAAGAAATGCTTCGATAAATTCATATCACATTTTGTTTTGGGAACAAATTCCGCAACTGTTTTCTTTAAAAGATTACTCTGATTTTAAAAACAAGCATAAACAAATTGGTCTTTTCTGGCCGTGAAATTGGGGATGTCACACTTGGTAACATCTGGATTCCCAGGTATATTATTTTATTCATTTATTTTGGAGTTTGTGGAGGAACTCGGCGAGTTGGTGCTTAGACTCGCCGAGTAGGGTCGCGGATTTCCATCCGGGTTCATGACTGGACTCGGCGAGTCCACGCTGTTTAATGAAACCCTAATTTCCCGGGTTTGGGACCTATTTAAAGGCCCTTAGGGCCATCATTTGCGGCTACCAAACCCCAGAGAGAAACCCTAAAAGAGCTAGAGCGTTTGTGAGAGGAAAGGAGCCATTTCTTGATCTTTGTGGTTGATTCTTGCAAGAAGGAGGTGTCCCAGATTAAAGGAGACCAAGGAGGCTTTGCATATGTGGATTTCGAGCGAAAGACTTCATCTTTGAGGTATTATATCTCCCCTTTATTAGTTTTGTTGAAGGAATCCATAGATGTAGAGTTTTTATGATCTTTATTGGAAGGAATTGTGAGAATATGGCCCCTATTCGCGTCGAGACTTCAGATCTGGACCCATAGTGGTCTAAAGAGCTTATCTCAGCTTGCTTTATGTTGAGCTACGGAGGTGTTGAGCTTAGGATGTTATTTTTGGGGCCAAATCACCAAGTGAAGCCTCCTAGACATCCCATGAGTGTCAAGATTCGAGCTTTACGTGTTTATCAGGCTTGGGAAGGTCAGATCTATGGATCAAAGGAACAGATCTGACCTCAGGAGGTCAGTTGAGTTTGTGTATGGCATGAACTCGCCGAGTCCAAGGGCAGGCTCAGCGAGTAGGGTTAGGGTTTCCCGTAAATCACTCAGTGAGTAGACTTGCCGAGTTAGGGGAATAACTCAGTGAGTCAGAGGGGGATTGGAGGACTGTAGATCAAGGCGGAACTCGCCGAGTTGATCTTGAGACTCGGCGAGTTGAGTCGGGGTGGCCCCGCGATTCATGCCAGGTGTGACTCGTCGAGCAAGGGGAGGGACTCGATGTGCCAAGCAAGACTAGAGAGTTAGTGGACACGTGTAGACTCGCCGAGTCGCCCAAGTGCACTCGACGAGTCTGGTCAAAGTTTAAACGTTGACTTTTGTTGACTTTTAGGGTTTGGTCAACAATGTGGCCTTTGAGCCAAAAGAGGGGTAAAATGGTCTTTTTCCCTTCTGAGGGTGCCAAGAGAGGGTTGAGTCTAGTCTCGAGAGTTATATTTATGAGAGTATTTACTCTGCGTGATTAGGCGGAGGCTAGATCGTATTTCTACCGAGTTAGAGATTTACCGAGACATCTGAGGTGAGTCTTCTCACTATACTTTACCTTGAGTGGTAACTAGAGTTATGTGACAGAGCTATTGTATGCTATTTATGTGATGTGTTGCACTGCATTATTTCTATGTGATTTATGCCATGTGTATATCAGAGTATATCAGAGTTAGAACCGGAAGGTTCACAGAGCTAGGACCAGAGGGTCCACAGAGTTAGGGCCCAAGGGCCCACAGAGTTATAGCCTCGAGTGGCTAGTATGTCTTATGTGTGGTATTTTGGGGAACTCACTAAGCTTTACTCTTACGTTGTTATGTGTTATGTGTTTCAGGTACCAGTGATGATCGCGGGAAGGCGCCGACATGATTCGTACACACGCATGGGATTTTATGTATTTTGATCTTGGGAAATGTTTTTGTGAAAAAAAGATATGATACAATGAGATTTTGTTAATAAATGTGTTTGGAAAATGTGGTTTGAAAAATCAAAAATAGTTTTGATTTTTACGGTGTTACAAGTTGGTATTAGAGCCTTGGTTTGAGGGATTCGGATGCATCTTCGGGCGTGTTTGAACTCAAACCAAGGATTTGAGAAAAGTTTTATTAACAAAACAATTTTTAAAGAGTAAAGAGGAGTTTTGAGACAAACAGAGCGGAGCCGTGTGTACGATCAGCCAGCGCCCGAACGGTGATTTCCCAAGATACCCTTGTAATAAGTATTACGAGATATATTATGTTATGTTATATGATAAGCTATATTATGCATGCTAGAGTAGACTAGGTATTCTTATTAGGAGTAGAGTGGTCTGATATATGATGCCTTAGTCTAGGAGTTTTGCTGCGAGGGATGCTTGAGAGTGTTTAGATAGCAGCGAGGAGCTTATGAGAGATCAGCTAGTGAGTAGCATATGATTTAAGAGGGTAGAGTGCTTGGAATTTGAGACTCTGGGAGGAGGACTTGGGATGAATGTTGAGGCGGTGTGGTCGGTAGTATTGGGCACGTACTACCGAAGGCACCAGGTTAGTGCGCAACCCAAGTAAGAATCCTTAGGGTACCAGAGACCAAGTAGGATAGGGGTATCGAGTGTGTGTACACCCGAGCGAGTCTCTGATATCTTGTGTTGTATTGTAGAGAGGCATTATGGTGGGGACGCGCCATAGACCAGGGACTTGTGGAGGGGGTGTGAGCGACGAGGAGCTCCGTCGGATGATTCATGATGAGGTGGCTGCTGCCATCCGCGTTGAGATTCCAGAGATGTTCGGTTCTATCAAGACCACCCTGATAGAGACATTTGACGAGAGATACGCTGCTCTTTCTGATGCTGTTGTTGCTGCGGCCACAGCAGCTGTAGCTACGGCTAGACCGCAGGGTGGTGATGCATTGCTGTTCCGGGAGTTCATCAACATAAAACCACCAAAGTTTGATGGGACCCAGGACCCGATTGCAGCAATGAGGTGGATTTCAGACATCAAGGGGTGTTTCTTCACCTGCTCATCTCCAGAGCATTTGAGCGTCCGGTTCGCATTGAACCAGCTTCGCTTGGGAGCGAAGGACTGGTGGAAGTTTGTGACGGCGTATTATTCGCCTGCTGAGCTTACTGCAGTGACTTGGGAGAGGTTCACTGCTATGTTCCGAGATGAGTACGTTCCCCAGGTGGAGAGGGAGCATTTGGCCCAGGAGTTTCTGACCCTTAAGCAGGGTATTGAGTCTATCACAGTGATTACGAGGATGTTCCATGAGCGGGCGATGTTCTGCTCAGAGCACGTGTCCTCCGAGCTTCAGGAAAATGCCCGGAAGAGGGAGATAGAGTTTGAGACCCAGGCTAGGGAGGAGGCTGAGTCTCAGGGGAGGGATCGGCGACCGGCACAATCTTAGCCGGCAGCCAAACGGGCCAGGCCCGCTGATTCGAGATCTGGGAGTCAGAAGGGCCACACTTGTGGCAAGTGCGGCAAGAGCCACGATGGGGTGTGCAGAGCGGGGTCTTGCTACAAATGTGGCAAAGAGGGGCATATGGCCAAGGATTTCCCCAAGGGGTTTGTAGTATGCTTTCACTACAACTAGACCGGACACCGCAAGGCAGAATGTCCACAGTTTCGAGGGACAGCCCAAGGAGCACCTCAGGGATCTGTCCCTGCTGCTATCAGAGCTACTGAGAGCCGGCCACTGAAGGCCGAGGTCCCGAAGGCACGAGGGAGAGCCTTTCATTTGACTGCGGAGGAGGTCAGCACGGCACCCGACGTCATGGCTGGTATGTATCCTTTCTTGTATTAATTTTGATGTTTGGGATATTGTGTTTATTTTATGTTATGCGTAGGTACATTTCTTGTGAGTTCTGTACCTGCCTTGGTGTTATTTGACTCGGGTGCGAGTCGGTCTTTTGTATCTTTGGCTTTTAGTCAGCACATCAGTATTAGCCGAAAGGTGTTGAGTCGACCTCTGAGAGTTTCCATAGCTGACGAGAGGACGGTGTATGCCGCCAAAGTGATCCGAGGACGTGTACTCGAGATTTTCGGCGTTGAGTTTTCGATTGATTTAGTTTCTATTGTGATGGGAGATGTCTGTGTCATCGTGGGCATGGACTGGTTGAGCAAAGTTGGAGCGGACATTGACTGCGAGAGACAGCTGGTGACTATATGAGACCCCAGTGGGGGAGTTCTTACGGTGTACGGCGAGGTTACACGATCTGGGTCAGCATTTTGTTCGGCCGCTAGAGCGAGACAGAGTCTACAACAGGGCTGTAATGGGTTTGTGGCGTATGTGATGGATACGAGGGTTGATTCAGGGAGGCCGAGGATAGTTGATGAGGTTCTGATAGTGTGGGAGTTCCCAGTTGTTTTCCCGGAGGAGTTGCCCGGCCTGCCTCCTGAGAGGCAGGTAGAGTTTCGTATCGATTTGGTTCCAGGGGCAGCACCTATCGCCAAGGCGCCCTATCGCCTTGCACCTCCAGAGATGCAGGAGTTATCCTCGCAGCTTCAGGAGCTGCTGGGAAAGGGTTTTATTCAGCCGAGCAGTTCGCCGTGGGGAGCGCCTATCCTCTTTGTCAAGAAAAAGGATGGTTCACACCGGATGTGCATTGATTACCGGGAGTTGAACAAGTTGACGGTCAAGAACCGTTACCCGTTGCCAAGGATTGACGATTTGTTCGATCGATTGCAGGGAGCATCTTGGTTCTCCAAGATTGACTTGAGGTCTCGATATCATCAAATGAGGGTGCGAGATGAGGATATCCAGAAGACAGCATTCAGGACTCGTTACGGGCACTACGAGTTCGTGGTAATGCCTTTCAGGCTCACCAATGCATCAGCGACGTTCATCGATCTCATGAACAGAGTATGCAGGCCGATGTTGGACCGCTCGGTGTTCGTGTTCATTGACGATATTTTGGTGTATTCGAAATCCAGAGAGCAGCATGAGGAGCACTTGAGGGAGATCCTTGGAGTTTTTATATCAGAGAGGCTTTACGCCAAATTCTCCAAGTGTGATTTCTGGTTACGGGAGCTCCAGTTCCTTGGGCACCTCGTTAACCAGAATGGGATATTGGTTAATCCGGCCAAGATCGAGGCAGTGATAAGTTGGGAGGTGCCGAGATCCCCCACCAAGATCAGTAGTTTCCTAGGATTGGCTGGCTATTATAGGAGATTCATCAAGGATTTCTCCAAGATCTCCGTGCCACTCACCAAGTTGACCCGAAAGGGTATTGCTTTTTCATGGGGCCTAGAGTAGCAGACCTCTTTTGAGACACTTCGCCAGAGACTATGCGAAGCCCCGGTGTTAGCCCTTCCGGAGAGGATGGAGGATTTCGTAGTGTATTGTGACGCGTCGATATCAGGGTTGGGAGTGGTGCTTATGCAGAGGGGTCACGTGATAGCATACACATTGAGGAAGCTGAAGCCTCATGAGATTAGGTATCCCACCCACGATCTGGAGTTGGGGGCAGTGGTGTTCGCCCTCAAGATCTGGCGTCACTATATGTATGGGGTTCGGTGTACCATATACACAGACCACAAGAGCCTGAAGTATTTGATGGATCAGCCCAACCTGAATATGCACCAGAGGAGATGGTTGGATGTGGTGAAGGATTACGATTGTGAGATCCTGTACCACCTGGGCAAGGCTAACTTTGTAGCCGATGCCCTGAGTCGTAGGGCGGAGGATGCCCCGATACGGAATGTTTGTATGAGGCTGACAGTGATGACCCCGGTATTTGATGCCATTCGAGGGGCCCAGGCTGAGGTCATGAGACCAGAGAACCGTAAGAGGGAGTGGGTCATTAGGCAAGTATCAGAGTTCGTAACCGATAGCCGAGGGCTTATGACCTTCCAGGGACGGATTTGGGTGCCGTTTGTACTTCAGACGACTGGGGTGAGGTCGGTCAGCGTGTGATGGGTAGTACAGAGATAGGACTTCAGACAACTGAGCAAATTCAGCAGGTCCGGTAGAGGTTACTGATGGCTCAGAGTCGTCAGAAGAGCTACGCAGACAGGCGTCACTCGGAGCTCGGGTTCCAAGTTGGTGACTTCGTACTCTTGAAGGTATCTCCTTGGAAAGGAGTGATCTGATTCAGGAAGAGAGGCAAGTTGGGGCCTCGGTATATTGGCCCTTTCAGGGTGACCGCCAGGGTGGGCAGGGTAGCGTACCGCTTGGAGCTACCTACGAAGTCGCCCAAGTGCACTCGACGAGTCTGGTCAAAGTTTGACCGTTGACTTTTGTTGACTTTTAGGGTTTGGTCAACAATGTGGCCTTTGAGCCAAAAGAGGCGTAAAATGGTCTTTTTCCCTTCTGAGGGTGCCAAGAGAGGGTTGAGTCTAGTCTCGAGAGTTATATTTATGAGAGTATTTACTCTGCGTGATTAGGCAGAGGCTAGATCGTATTTATACCGAGTCAGAGATTTACCGAGACATCTGAGGTGAGTCTTCTCACTATACTTTACCTTGAGTGGTAACTAGAGTTATGTGACAGAATTATTGTATGCTATTTATGTGATGTGTTGCACCGCATTATTTCTATGTGATTTATGTCATGTGTAAATCAGAGTTAGAACCGGAAGGTTCACAGAGCTAGGACCAGAGGGTCCACAGAGTTAGGGCCCAAGGGCCCACAGAGTTATAGCCTCGAGTGGCTAGTATATCTTATGTGTGGTATTTTGGGGAACTCACTAAGCTTTACTCTTACGTTGTTATGTGTTATGTGTTTCAGGTACCAGTGATGATCGCGGGAAGGCGCCGACATGATTCGTACACACGCATGGGATTTTATGTATTTTGATCTTGGGAAATGTTTTTGTGAAAAAAAGATATGATACAATGAGATTTTGTTAATAAATGTGTTTGGAAAATGTGGTTTGAAAAATCAAAAATAGTTTTAATTTTTACGGTGTTACACAGTTGGTATCAGATCATTAGTTTAAGCGAACTAGGAATTTGTAGGAAATTTCTAGACTTAAACTTAGAATGCTAAGTAATGATCGTGAGGAGTGTGTCTAAAATATGTTAGGTAGTACACCTAAATTGACACAAGCACTAGTTTATTTTAGGAAGGATGCCTAAAATGTTTTTATGTGCTAAATATTTTGTGTGATAGCTAGATCGATGCTATTATTTGTTCGGATCCATGGTCTGTTGCCGACCGGATCTGGAAACCTTATGTGTGTAGGATTCTAAGCGTATGATTACGATATTAGAACTAGCATGTAAACGTTTCGGAGTGATAAGGATGATTTAAATATCTACCGTGAATGAGGATCTAAATTCACCTTATTCGGTGTATAGATCAAAAAAATGGCAAGAACCAGAAGTGGAGCTGGAAACGCAAATGAAAACAAGACTCAACCACCTGTGATTGAGCGAGTGGCTGTTGTAGCAGCAACACCGGAGCCAATACCAATGGTCGGTGTACAAATGATGATTCAAACAATGTTGGATCTTCAGATGGAAGAAACGAGATGTCTGCTTAGGCAGAATCGTGAAGAACTGTCAATTCAAGTTGAAGAGCCCGAAGTGAATGGAGGGCATTCGGAGGGAGGTAACTTCAGTGGGACTATTGGTCAAGCCAACCCACCATTAGTTAGACAAAACCATCATGAGGGAGGAATTGATGGACTTGGATGCAACTACAAAGACTTTTTGACTTGCAAACCATCGACCTTCACTGGGAAGGAGGGTCTGATTGGAGTCATGGATTGGATTTCGGAAATGGAATTAGCCTTTATGACATGTGGTTGCAAGGGCAAGCTACAAACCATATTTTCAGTGCATCAGTTCAGAGGTAGTGTTGTTCGCTGGTGGAACACTTTGGAGAAGACCCTAAGCCCTAACGAGCCACTGCAACTATTTTGGGTAGAGTTCTTGGTGCAATTCAAGCGCAAGTTCTGCTCGGCCCAAAACCTGCTAGAGTTGGAGAACAAATTTCTGATATTGAAGAAAGACAGCATGTCAGTGGAGGAATACACTAATGCCTTCACAGACAAGATGGAGTTTGCTTTGCGCATCTTCCCAGACGAGTTGAAAAAAGTCGACAGGTACGCAAAGGGACTCCCATGGGAGTATGCGGTGCCAGTGCGTCAGGCACATACTCTAGAGGCAGCTATTTGGGCTGCCAAGTCCGTTGAGAATATGATCAAGGGGAGGACCTCCAACAAGGTAGAAATTGGCGAGAAGAGAAAGTTGGAAGGAACTTCAGGTTCTAATGAGAAAAGAAAATTCTCGAAGTCTGGAGGAGGAGGAAGAGATGAAGCAAGGTGGTGCGATAAGTGCAAGAAGAAGCACTCGGGAAAATGTGGCGCGGAGGTGACATGTTTCAACAGAATCGTGAAGAACTGTCAATTCGTGTGGAGGAGCCTGAATTAAATGAAGGGCACTCGGAAGGTGGAAACTTCAGTGGGTCTATTGGTCAAGCCAACCCACCGATAGTTAGGCAAGACAACCATGGTGGAAGGAATGATGGAATGGGATGCAAGTACAAGGACTTTCTAACTTGCAAACCATCGACCTTCAATGGAAAGGAGGATCCGATTGGGGTTATGGATTGGATCTCCGAAATGGAATTGGCCCTTATGACTTGTGGCTGCAGAGGTAAGTTGCAGACTATCTATGCCGTGCGACAATTCCGAGGTGGAGCCGTTCGTTGGTGGAACACTCTAGGGAAGACGTTGAGCCCTAATGAGCCATTGCAATTGTCATGGGCAGAATTTTTGGTGCAGTTCAAGCGCAAGTTCTGTTCGGCTCAAAATTTGTTGGAGTTGGAGAACAAGTTCCTGACATTGACGAAAGGCAACATGTCAGTTGATGAATACACCAATAACTTCACCGATAAGATGGAGTTTGCCTTGCGTATCGTCCCAGACGAGTTGACAAAGGTGGACCGGTATGCGAAGGGACTCCCATGGGAGTACGAGGTGCCAGTACGTCAGGCACTTACTCTAGAGGCAGCTATCTAGGCTGCCAAGTCTGTTGAGAACATGATTAAGGGAAGAACCACCATCAAGATTGAGGTTGGTGAGAAAGGAAAGTTTGAGGGAACATCTAGTTCTGGTAAAAGAAGCAAATTTTTGAAATCTGATTCGAAAAAGTTTGGAGGTAAAGGAGGCGAAGCGAAGTGGTGTGATAAGTGTAAGAAAAAGCACTTTGGGAAATGTAGCGAGGATGTAACCTGCTACAAGTGTGGAAAGGTTGGACATTTTGCCAATGAATGTCCGAACAACAAAAGGATGTGTTTTGGTTGTAATGAAGAGGGGCATATTTTGAAAGACTGTCCGAAGAAGAAGGAGGCAGCTAGGCCCAACATTCCACCAAAGCCGAAGGCGAGAGCCTTCCAGATGACACTCGAAGCTGCGAAAGATGAAGCTGATGTCGCTTCAGGTACCTTTCTCGTAAATGATTTACCTGCTCAAATTTTGTTTGATTGTGGAGCCAACTACTCCTTTATTTCGCATGAGTTTGGTAGAAAGCTAGCTTTGCCTATTGATAGACTAGATGATGCTTTATTAGTCGAAGTAGCTAGTGGCAAGTTTGTACCTGTTAGCCATCGTATGAAAAACATTTTAATTGATCTTAATGGGAATAAGTTTCACGAGGAATTATTGCCCATCGATCTTAATGGTTTCGACATCGTGTTGGGAATGGATTGGCTTAGCGCCAATGATGCCGAAATTTTATGCAAGAAGAAGATAGTTAAAGTAAACCCGCCTGGTAAAGATTCGTTTATGGTGTATGGGGACAAACCCAGAGTGAATTCTGGAATCATTTCTCTAATGAAAGCCAGAAAGTGTTTGACCAAGGGATGTACATCATATTTAGCATTCGTGATTAATGCTAAGAAAGAAAAGAAGGTGATGCAGAGTATTCCAGTGGTGTGTGATTATTCGGAAGTATTTCCCGAAGATCTTCCTGGATTACCACCTGATAGACAAGTGGAGTTCAGAATAGACTTGTTACCAGGAACCACGCCAATAGCAAAAGCACTTTATCGATTAGCACCGACAGAGATGAAGGAGCTAATGATGCAACTTCAGGAGTTATTGGACAAAGGTTTCATTAGACCTAGTTCATCGCCCTAGGGAGCTCCGGTGTTATTCGTGAAGAAGAAAGATGGAAGTATGAGAATGTGCATCAATTACAGAGAGCTGAACAAGGCAACAATAAAGAATGGATATCCGTTGCCGAGGATTGATGACCTATTTGATCAATTGCAAGGTTCGAGCTATTTCTCGAAGATCGATCTAAGGTCAGGATATCATCAGCTGAAAGTAAGAGAGCAAGATATCGAGAAAACTGCATTCAGGACTAGATATGGACACTACGAGTTCTTGGTTATGTCGTTTGGACTAACCAATGCTCCGGCAGCGTTCATGGATTTGATGAATAGGGTTTGTAATCTGTTCCTTGATAAATCCGTGATAGTGTTCATAGACGACATTCTGATTTACTCGAAAAGCCAGGAGGAGCATGGCAGACACTTGCGAGAAGTGTTAGAAGTTTTGAAGCAGGAGAAGCTGTATGAGAAGTTCTCCAAATGTGATTTTTGGATTCGTGAAGTCCAATTCTTGGGTCACGTGGTCAACCAAGAAGGGATAATGGTTGATCCAGCGAAGATTGAAGCTGTGATGAAATGGGAACAACCGAAAAGTCCCACGGAGATTCGAAGCTTTTTAGGATTAGCCGGATATTACTGAAGGTTTATCCAAGGCTTTTCTTCGATTGCTACTCCATTGACAGCTTTGACCCACAAAGGAGCTACTTATGCTTGGAGTGATAAGCATAAAGAAGCATTCGAGAAGTTAAAGAAGAAGCTATGCGAGGCACCGATACTTTCTCTACCCGATGGAGTTGAAGACTTCGCTGTTTATAGCGATGCGTCTGGGGTTGGATTGGGTTGTGTTTTGACCCAAAGAGAAAAGGTGATAGCATATGCGTCTCGACAGTTGAAAGAGCATGAAAAGAATTACCCGACTCATGATTTGGAGTTGGCAGCGGTAGTTTTCGCTCTAAAAATATGGAGGCATTACCTCTATGGCACGAAGTGCAAACTTTTTACTGATCATAAGAGTCTCCAATATCTCTTTAATCAGAAGGAATTGAATATGAGGCAACGACGCTGGCTAGAATTACTTAAAGACTACGACTGCGAGATACTTTACCACCCCGGTAAAGCTAATGTTGTTGCTGATGCTCTCAGTCGGAAAGTCAATCTTGAAAGGAGAAGGCCAAGAGCGTTGAGAATTGAAGTTGTCTCAACCATTGTGGAAAGTATAAAGAAAGCTCAAGAGGAAGCTTCTGAAAAGAATGACCGAAAGGAGGAACGTTTGGGCAAAACGTTGGTGTTCGGTGTAAGCAGTCATGGACTGAAGGTGTTCCAAGATCGTATTTGGATACCTAAGACAGGAGGAATCAGAGATCTTCTGATGGAAGAAGCTCACAAAACCATGTACTCAATTCATCCTGGTAGCACTAAAATGTATAGGGACCTGAAACCCTACTACTGGTGGCCAACGATGAAGCTTGATGTTGCAAAGTATGTGACTGAGTGTGTGACTTGTGCGAGAGTAAAGACACAACATCAGAAACCTTACGGGAGTTTAGAACCATTGCCTGTGCCTATGGGTAAGTGGGAAGACATTGCTATGGATTTTGTCACTAAACTGCCCAGAACAAAGAATGGTCACGACATGATTTGGGTGGTCGTTGATCGATTCACTAAGAGTGCGCATTTCATAGCAGCCAAGGAGAAATGGTCTATGGAAAAGCTTGCAAATTCTTATGTGAAGGAAATTGTGAGGCTTCATGGTGTTCCGTTAACGACTGTGTCGGATCGTGATAGCCGTTTCACCTCGAGGTTTTGGAAATGTCTACAAGAGGAAATGGGTACCAAGTTATGTTTAAGCACAGCTTACCATCCGCAGACTGATGGTCAGAGTGAAAGAACAATACAAACACTTGAAGATATGCTGAGAGCATGTACCTTGGAATTCCTAGGTAATTGGGATGAACATTTACCTTTGGTAGAATTTTCTTATAATAATAGTTTTCACTCGAGCATTAAGATGGCACCTTATCAAGCTTTGTATGGACAAAAGTGTCGTACGCCGTCTTGTTGGCTTGAGGCTGGGGAAAAGCAGTTTATGGGACCAGAGATGGTTCATCAAACTGCTGAAAAGTTGAAAATAATTAGGGAAAGAATGTTAGCAGCTCAAGATCGTCAAAAGAGCTATGCTGACAAAAAGCGAAGACCGATGACTTTTGAGATTGGAGATTCGGTTTTGCTTAAAGTCTCGCCGTGGAAGGGACTTATAAGATTTGGTAAAAGGGGAAAGTTGAGTCCAAGGTTTATTGGACCGTTTAAAGTTCTTCAGAGGATTGGGAACCAAGCTTACAAGCTCGAATTACCCGAGGAACTGAATGGAATTCACAACACTTTTCATGTGTGTTATTTGAGGAAGTTCACGGGAGAAGTTCCCGATATAATTCCAATTTCTGAATTGAGAATTGATGAGAACAAAAGGTTGATTGAAGAACCAGAGGCAATTGTTGACCGAAAGACTAAGAAGTTGCGACGCAAAATGGTTGGGTTAGTACTTGTCCGATGGAAACACACGAATGGGCCGAATTTCACCTGGGAAACGGAGAGTGACATGTTGAGTCGCTATCCGCATTTGTTTGTTGATGTGTGATTCCGGGGATGGAATCATTCTAAGGTGGAGAGAATTGTAACGCCTGTGTTTCCGGGCTTGCCATTTTTAGCAATGTAATAGTCTAGGTTAACCTTTGTAACCCGTTTTAAAATAATAAGATTGTATTATTTGAGTATTGTGTGTTTTGTGCTTAATTGCTTAATTATGTGGTTTGAATAATTAAGAATAAAAATAAGCGTCAAAATTTAAGTGTAAAATAAACTTAATATCTTTGAATAATGTTGTAGTAGTTGAAACGAGGTTTCCGAATATATATAGAACGCCCAAATCTGACTTCGTATGAGGAAGTTATGATTTATCGAAGTTTCGGTTTAGCGGCGTGCAGCCCGAAATACTCAATTTGAGATCGAGCGGTTTTTAGCCGAAGCAATCTAAACGAGGATCGAAGGTCTCGTTGTTGGTATCGAAGCGATAAAAAGTTAGGCGAGAACGGACGTCAAACGAAGAAGTTATGAATTTATAACGAAGTTTTTCTGTCGCAGCCTATTAAAAATAAATAATAAAAATAAAGTCAAAATTAGCCGACGGAGTCTAAACGAAAGTTGTAGAGCGTAGTCTCACCTTCGCGTGGATATAAAGAACGTCGAAAACGGAGTTCGTATGAAGAAGATATGAATTTCCGAAGTTTATTTAATATTTTGTATTTAAATTTAATTGGAAATTCGGAAGCATTATCCGAAGGAGTCACCGATCTGATCCGAGGTACGCCCCGCGTACTCCGAAGGTGTCGACACTCGCAGCAAGTGGCTTCGGATACGTAAGCAATGACGTTTCGGGCAGTACGTCCCGCGTACTCCGAGGCTCCAGCCTCCTATAAATAGGATGCGAGGGCAGCCGATTCTTTTGTTCATTTTCTCTCTTCTCTCTCCCGTTTTGCATCGTTTTGCGTGCCAGAAATACCCCGAAGCCCCGGTATCATACTCGAGCCCCGAGGCAAGTCCCGAGATCCCGAAGATCCCGAGAAGTGCGGTTCCCGAGCCGAAGCTCTGCCCGCGAGAAGTTCGATTTTTGAAGAGATCTTCCAGATCTGCTGAGGATTACTACTTCTGCAAGCCGTAGTGCTGTCTGATCATCTTCTGATCAAGTGAGTGTATACTACCTTTCATAAACACGATAATAATACAAGTTTGGTTCGAGTGTATTAAGTATATTGTTGTTTATAAGTGTGAGTGTGTAGTTACCTTCTTCTAACACATAAATATTAAGTATTTTCTATAAAATACGTGCTATGTGTATAGTATATTGTTGTTTATATGTGTGAATGTGTATTCACTCTCTTCTATCTCATAGATATGATTTATTCTCTATGAGATATGTGTTATGTGTGTGTGTGCCTCATCTGTTATGTGGATTATGTGTTGATTAAAGCATGCTATACAGGTTTTCAAAACTATGTATAAAAATGTATATTTTATCTACTAATATGTTGGGTAGAACATGGGTAGATAGTTGGTGTGTAATAAACAGATGAGAGGCCTCGTTGTTGTTTGATTTAGTCATCTAGCGGAGTTTAGATGACGACCACTGGCTATTCTAGACAGTCTTGTGGAAACATTAGCAGGTTCGCCACCTGTAGGTGTTAATGAACTTGGGTGTTCATTTGCTGTACTCCATCCCCCTCATGGTTGCCTTATTTGACTTATATTGCTGAGGTACCCCCGAAGCATGTGTTGTCGCCCCAATGAAATATTCTTAGACTAGGTCCCTTATGTTAGTTGTTTTAGGGACATAAAGTGAGAATAACGGGAATGGGTAATTGGGTTATTGTTGGTTGGTGAAAACTAAATATGATTATTTATTGTGGGTTGAAAACCCTATATGCTCACCAGGCTCCCAAGCCTGACCCACTCAGTTTTAATTGTATTACAGGAAGTGGCGCAAGGGCATGAGATGGATGAACCATCAGTTGTTTTGATTGCAAGTCTGTATATGTTTATATTTGTTGAATGAATTGTAATGTATTCGTTTATGCTTATTGGTCTGTATCGGAACATGACACCCCGAGTTTTGATTATAATGAAAAATACATTTCTTTTATGAAATGCTTTGGTAAACATTGTTTTATCACGTTTTGTTTTTGGGAACAAATTCCGCAACTCTTTCAAATCAAAAGGATTTACTCTGAAAATATTTTAAAAGCATAAATGAAAATCAGTCTTTTTGGCCGAGATTTTGGGGATGTCACATCGACTACGGGACAATACTTGGGACAAGTATGAGTAGGTGTGAAAGGTAGTAGATGCATATACTACCGGAAGCACAGGACTCCCACTTGGATCAGGGAAAGTCACAAGGTTACCAAGAAGCTAGTGATTGACTCCGTTTTACTCTGGTATGTCATTAACATTTTTTCGGTAATGACTAGTAAGATGGTTGTTGTTCCGACCCTAGTGGTCATATCCAATTGGAGTCCGACTACGGTGAGTATATATGTTACAGGGTTCAGAGAACCAAGTTCGATGTAACATCTGACGTAAGTCGGAAGATTGAAGTCAATGCGATCATTGGTATCGCGCTCGTTGTTAATAAAGTTTGTAGTTAGAAATGCTACGTGTTGAAATGTGATTATATCACATTAGAATATGAAGGAAGTTATATTGCATTCTGGAATTTAACTTTCAAAAAGACCGTGTCTAAGCGTCGCATCGTGCGATGAGAGGTCAGTAGAGCACGACCCATCGGTCTGTTACAATAGATAAAGGAAAGTATTTATCCTAAGAAGAAGAAGGAGTCCACAATAAGGACTTATTTGGTAACTCGGAAGTTATGATTGAAAGTACAACATAGTACGAAAAGCAGATGCAAGATTGGGCATCGTCTGCAGTCAAGAAAGCCATAGAGTTAAATACTCTTTTGAGGAAAGGTGTTGAAGAGATCTACAATATTATCTAAATATCTTGGGCTAAAAACTTCTCAAACAAAAACCTATATTTCATTCAAGAACCCAACTTATGACTTTTCCCGTTTTACCCTTCAGCCCAAAACACAATTCAAGGGTTAGATCTCTTAACCATCATTACCTCCTTCCAAAAGGTCTAATATTTACCTCCTTAAGGCCCAAATATTTTAGACAATCGACTTCCGGCCCACGACCATGAAATAAGAAATGAAGGGAAATAGGATGTTACAATTCTCCCCCACTTGAATTAGATTTTTTCCTTGAAATCAACACTCACTCCCACTTCATGACGCAGCCCCTCACATCAAATAAACTAACTAAAAACCCACATATTTGATTGGCTTGTAACCTCCTTGGCCAAATGTCGTCATACTAATCCCGCACATAAGTGAACCATCGCAACGAGAACCAATCGATCACATACCAAACTAGGACATGCTCCTACTTGGCTCCAACAACCCTGCTTAGCTAACTACTAACAACACTTAGTCTCAACCTTGATCCACTGACCGACAGCGGCACTCGGACCTACCCCTGATCCACTATACAACAACAACACTCGGGCCAACAAAATTGAACTAATCCTACCAGATCTTCGAATCATGACTCAGTCCTCCAATCCCCAATCAAAAAAAGAACATACAAGGAAGCCCTACTTACATACCTCAACCTGGGCTCCTAACACCCTAGAGTCTAAAGCACAAGCACATCCTACATATGATTCCACAACTAAAACAAATACGGCTTGAAGGGAAATCTAACAGTTGACGATGATCTTGATGTGAAACTGAAAGATTTAGTAGCTGTGCGGAAGTCTTGAACTTGGAGCAATCTGACCAAGAACCGAACCTTGGCACAAGGTGTTCCAGCTACAAGGTTCCACTCTCCCCTACTTGAATTATATTTGAATATGACGACTTCACAGTCCTTTGGTCCCCTACTACTTGATCCCAACCATTGATATCCACATACACAGGAGAATCTAAACCCTCACAACACTCACAAATTCCATCACGCATACAATCAAGGACCAGATAATTAACCCATTCATAATAATAATTCATTTAAAACAGAGCGAACAAGGCAATTTCAATCAATTGACCATCCAAGGTTAGAACTGAGCTTCCAAACATAAACATAAATTACATATAAATACCAATACCACCTCAGTTGTTAAATAGAAGAACTGCTAACTCCAACCGTCCCGAGACAACCGTCGGGTAACTGCCAAGCTAGGGGTGAACATTCCAACACCTCACAGAAAACGAGAAAAGGACCTTCCTGGCTGTAATGGAAACAAACTCGCACACTTTACCTGCAATATATATAAAATGGACCTCCTCGCCATACCTGTGACATGAAAAAGATCAGCACCTCCCTTCAGCTGATCCCGAACTCCGACCGACAGACTTGAACCACTTTGCTGTAGGCTGGGACTGAATCGGAGCCTGACACTACTCCCATGTCTGGGTCTCTATCTCAATCTCTCGCCTCCTCATGGCATCCTGAAGCTCACGAGGGTACTGTATCGTTGGGTAGACAAAAACTGCCGAATATTTGTCTTGAGCATACTCAAGTACCAATTCATTTGAGCCTGCTCAAAGGCAGAAAACTCAGGGCAGAAGAGATCCATCTCCGTAAACGTCTTGGTGATCTCCATCACCGCTCAGTAGTCTGCCTCAAATCCAAATACTCCCAAGCCAACCTTTCCCTCTCCACCAAGGGAACATAACTCGTACTGAACATCTCCGAGAAATTCTCCCAGGTAATAGCAGCTCTCTGCTCAGAAGTGTAAGCACTAGTCACCAATCTCCACCAATCCTTCGCCCCCAACCTGAGAAGTTTCAGGGTGCACTTGACCTTCTGTTCAACAAGGAAATAGCGTGTGAAGAAACAACCCTCAACATTAGATGTGCATCTCATCGCTACAATCAGGTCCCCGACCCCATTAAACTCTAGGGGCTTCGTATTGTTGAAGTCATGGTACTGGAAAGATCTCTTCCCTCGAATCCCTACCGTAGAAACCATCGTGGTGGCTACAGCAACATCAACATCTGAAAGAGCAGTATACTGATCATCAAAAAGCTTAATCATGGCGGTCTTGACAGACCCAAACATCACCGAAATAGATCTATGAACAGCAGCAGCCAACTAAGTGGAGATGATCTCCTGAATCTGATCATCAATCAACCCTGGCCTATCCTAACCACTCGCTCTAGACCTAGAACCAAATCCTCTCGTAAACACCATACTAAAAATAAACCATAATATATCAGAATGACACGTTACACATTGCTAAAATCACGAGACTAGACTCGATTCCTCAGGGTTTGTGACTTCCTTGCTAAGCATATGGGTCATGTGCTTTTAGTAGTACGAGCCCATACTACCTTCCACACGTACCCGTATTTGTCTCAAGGATCATCACAACCGCCCAACACAAATACCACAACTAGGATATGTATATATCATATCCTCACTCTCTCGTGAGTGGCTAAGCACTCTGCGTATAGCCGGCTACTCATATATACTCACCCATGAAACTTCCACCAACCCTGTAGCACTCGTGTATGCTAATCATACATAACACTGGATCTTATAGACAGTTGAATACTTGATTGTACCCTAAGCACACAACCAAACAAGGAACATGAAATATGAGAAAAACCAACATTCTCAGGCTATAAAATCTTATTTATGCATGACTATGATGCATACACTAATCAACTACAGTAATGATGTCAATTTCATAAAAGAGGCACTCCTAGACTATCAGGCATCATACATTAGGCAATTCTATTATGCAATTCCTGAAGATACCTAGCCTATCACTAGCACTTTGTTCTATCATAAACATCATATCAACAAAATCAAGAACTCAACACATATAACATGTATGGGTCTTTTGGGAACCACTCTCATGTTCAGGCTCTTGCTGACTGTACACACCGCATTTTCTTATAAAACCAAAGTTAGATCAAGGTCCACGTTCATAATCCCAAGCCAAAAATCAAACAAGAACATGACAATAGACCCAACCCATGTCCTTAATCCAACCCTTTTATTATAAACTATTTATCAAAAACCTTTTGCAAAAATTCTCGGATCCTAGTTTGAGACTGGATTCACACAAATGTTCCTCCAATTCACTCAAACCAGGGATCTGATACCAACTCGTAATGTCCCATTTTCACAACCAAAAATTTTCATTTTATTTAAGTAAATCTTCCCAATTATAACTCCGTTATGGATAAAACAGTTTATTCCAACTACATTTATAAAAATCAAAGTAATATTAAAGCGCGAAATCTTCATTGTTGTTGATGAATGTGTACCGTCATGCCTTTGCCTTCCCATGATGACCGATGATACCTGAAACATAAAAAATTGGGTAAGCACAAAGCTTAGTGAGTTTCCCCCAAAATACTCCATACGATAAACATACAAGCATGCATAACGACCGCTCTTCGGGCCTACGGCCTGACTGGACCGCCTCGCAGGCCTTCAGTCTATCCGGGTCGGAATACTAGGGTTTGTTGGTCTACCACCTCAGCCCAACCTCTCCTCCCGTGCCTCTATGCCTTCGGCTTACATCTGGCCTGCACCGGGTATCTTAGCCTACAACGCAAAGCAGGACCGCCTCAACCCTCCACTACCATATGTCGACATATAAACAATCAAGGATCAAGTAGGCATATAATACAGGAAAACATCAATCATACAACTCACTACCACCTACTAGTCCTTTCACAGCATATAGTCCCTGCTACCTACAAACCTCTATAGAATGCGTAATTATAAGTAACCCGAGTTGAGATAGCCACCCGAACATATGATCTTACTCTAGAGCCACAACCAAACAAGGAACAGATGAGAAAGCCTAGATCAAGAGTTCTTAGGCAATCCTACATGACCACAGATAGTCCCTAGGTCACTCTACCAGGTGATAACCAGCAAGTACAGATAACATACAACTCTACAGATCACTACAACAACACAACATACTCGATACCAAGATACAGATCTAACAGACCACTACAACATAGCAACATACTCGATACCAGGATACAGATCTAACAGATCAGTACAACAAAGTACCATACTAAATACCAATCCAAGGAATACATGAACGTATATAATCAGAGGTGAGATAGCCACCCAGATAGATGATCCTACTCTAGAACCACAACTAAACAAGGAACATGTAAAAGAGCCTAGATAAAGAGTCCTCAATATATCCTACGTGACAATATACAATCCTTAAGGCATCCCTCTACTAACATATAACCAAAACTAGTGGGCCGACGATGGTGCCTTCGACCCATGGGTACAATGAGGCGAAACTCACCTGAAATGAAGAATCCCGAGAACACTATGATATGTTTCGTGATATACTGCTTGCTTCCACAGATCCACTAACATCAGAACCATATAAGATTTTAATCACCAATCAAAACTCTCAAGTTTGATCCTAAAGTCAAACTTGGTTAAAAAGTCAACGGTCAACGGAGTCAACAAAAGTCTAAGTCCAAGGCTGGTTGAGTACGCTCTGCGTACTCAACTTATGCCCTGCGTACATGTGATGGCTTATTACGCCTAGCGTAAGAAAATTACGCACAGTGTACTCGATTTGGTTCCACCCTTTCCATTAAGCACTTAATTCCTTAAGGATTTTTCACCCAAACTCAAATCTAGCCTCAAAACATTGTTGTAAGTCATAAAGTTTCCATGTTTATGACTTTCCATGGCTAAGGAAGGTCCAAGAGTTAAAACCCTAACTTATTAATCCATTAAGACGTTACAACTCTTGCATGGAAGGGATAGTGAAGGAGCAATATCACATTTTTATGGTTCCTAATAGATCCATAATGGATAAATTTTCCAACTTTATCCATTAGAACGGTCCCAACAAACAAGATATAGTCTTTAAGTCATAAAGGGACCAAAAGTGCATCCTTTTCAACTTAATCCATTAAGTCCAAGTCTCCAACCTTCAGATCTGAATCAATATGATGTTTAGATGGATAAATTTTACAACTTTATGTATAACAAGGTCAAAAACTTTTAAGATCTAAACTTTATGAACTTAAAGTGACCAAAGTCTCATAACACCCTAAACTAGCTAGATCTAAAAAATTTGTCATCAAGATACAAACTTTATACCTCCAAAAGAAAGATCAAGGTGAACAAGGTCTGGATCTACAAGCTCCAATGCAACCAATTCTTCTTCAATGAGTTCCTTCTTCTCCAAGGTACACAAAGAACACTCCAAAGCACCTAAAAACACCTTCTTTTTCTCACAAGGCTCAAACTAGGATTAGGGTTTCAAGAGAGGATGTTGGAGAGGTGGAGGCTGAGTATGGAGTGGGTTTAGGGAAGTTATGGAACTTAAATAGATATCAAACCACAAAAATAGAGTTTGGTCATTGATTGCGTATGCCCAGGGTATTGGTACGCCCAACATATGCGGTAGCCAAAAAATCGTCATAACTTCAAACGATCGTAACTTCTTCGTTCCAACTCCATTTTCAACGTTCTTTATATCCACAGAAAGGTGTTGACGATCTCTAAACTACTATCTAAATATATTGAGCTAAAAACTTCTTGAACAAAAGTTCATATTTCATGCAAGAACCCGACCTATGACTTTTCTCGTTTTACCCTTCAGCCCAAAACACAATTCAAGGGTTAGATCTCTCAACCACCATTACCTCCTTCCATAAGGTCTAATATTTACCTCCTTAAGTCCCAAATCTTTTACACAACCGAATTTCAGCCCGCGACCCTGAAATAAGAAATGACAGGAAACAGGATGTTACAAATCCACACATGGGCAGGTCTACGACTTGTAGATGTTAATGAATGTAACACCAACAAAAATTAGGTCAAAAATAATTTTGTTCAGTAACCATAATTGAGTATACTAAGTGGTAGATATCGTAACAAGGTTTCCAAAAATATAAAGAACACTAAAATCCAAGATATAACGAAGAAGTTCTGACCAATCGAAGATCCGCGACAATACCGGTAAAACACTGTTAAGCAGAAAACGCGAAATTTCAATAAAATACCTTTTAACCTTAGGTATCTAAATGAAACTCATAGATTTCCCAAAACCATAAACATACATAAAAAAAACGCCCAAATCTGACTTCATATGAGGAAGTTATGATTTTTCGAAGTTTCGGACATAGCGGTAGACAACTAAAAACTTGAAATAGAGATCGAGCAACTTTTAGCAAACATGACCTAAATGAGAATCGAAGATCTCGACAATAGTGATACAACGGTAAAAAGTCTGACGAAAACGGGCATCTAGTGAAGAAGTTATGAATTTTTAACAGACTTTTCCTGTCCCGACCTACTAAAAAATAAATATAATAAAATTTAAAGTCAAAATTAGCCGACGAAGTCTAAACGAGAGTTGTATAGAATAATATCACCTTCGCGTCGATATAAATAACGTCGAAAACAGAGTTCGTATGCAAAAGTTATGAATTTCTGAAGTTTGGGGCGCGAAACCCCAAAACTGTCAGAGACCACGACGTGAAATCAGTGTTCACGACGTGAAATATCTTCTGACGCCTCCTGGAGTCTGCCAGACCCAACTTGTGATGACACATGCAGTGACGATCAAGCCCACGACATGAAAATACTGTTCACGACATGAAAAATCAAGAAATCATCCCTATAAATAGATTTGAAGGGGAAGCTGACCAAGGTTGCTAATTCACCCTTCTCTCATACATATTACCTCGATTTATGTGCAAAGAAGTACCCCCGAAGTCCCGGTATCATCCCGAGAACCGAAGCGAGTCCCGAAGTTCCCAAGATTTCCGAGAAATCGATGTCTTTCCGGTCGAAGTGTTGCCCGAGCAAAGTATCGTTTTCGTCAAATCGTCACTTCCACCAAGTAAGTCATACCCATACAAACACACTTTAAATACGTTTTTAACTGCTTTTAAATACTTTTAGGGGATACAAGTAAACACACTGTCAAAATCGTGTGAAAAACATCTATCTTTTGCTATACTTTTCATTATATAATCAATCATATGTGATTTATAACTATCATATGAAAGCGTTAGCATGCAAAACATCTCACGATACCATTTTGCCCTTGTGGAATAAAACGTGTTTATATATATATATATATATAAACATGGGTAACCTTTTCAACTATAACATTATGCTTTTACAAGAAAATTCAAATCATTAGTACGCATTTGTTAGCATGGTAGAAAAGGAAATCATTTCATACAAAATATTTTTCAACATATTACTCGTGAACTTGTTGTTAGCACTCATGTGAGGCATATGGATTTGCTTAGTATCAAAGAAAGCCCTCATCTATAACCAGAGTCTCCTGGAGGGAGAGCGTGAATTTGTGTATAGATCTATACGGGGCTGACGACTCCGCACCCTGACTGTTAGCTACAGTCCAAGGGGTGACAAATGTCAACATTGGTACTACCGTCTAGTATGGTTATGAGAGACTCGCACGCGGAAACAATGACTCATGCACGTAGTAATACACTTCTCGAACACCTCCATGGAATAGTATCTTTATGATTTCTTTTATATAACTAGTTTGTATTAAGTAATCATATTAGGATATTATTGTCACGTTCAGGATCGAATTTAAACATATCATTAGTGATTTTATTATTTTAATAATAAAACTATACATTCCCAGTTTAAGTATGACATATTTACTTACATTCATGGTCTTGGTTCATATAAGACTACACCTCACTTTTAAAATAATATAGGATTTTCCTGGTTCAAATACATTCATTTTGTACAATAACGATTTACAACATCATTCTTAAGAAAATATCGGATTTTCTGGAAACAAATGCGGACTTTTCAAATGACATTCATCTACACAAATAACAACGTATGAACTCACCAACTTAAATGTTGACACTTTTTCTTTGAAATAACTTGTATTATCAGGAAGTCGCTAAACCAGGTTAGCAATTGCTTTTGAAGACTTACGCTCAAGCGTTAGTTTAATCTTGTGGATATCATATTGTAATTGACTTTTGCAAACATGTAATACTACAATCATGTAAACTTTTCAATTATGTATATGATGGTCGTGTGTGATGGGTTTTAGCCATAAGAACTTTCCTATGTGCGCATGCAAAACCCTAATGCTCGGATCTAGGCTTTCTAATAAACATGCTTTGAATCCAAGACTTCTAATTACTAATTAGGTTAAACAAGGACATTGAAACAGATCTAGAATCATACCTTTGAGTTCCTTGTTGATCTTGAGGTCTTGGAGCTTCTAGAGTCACAAATGTCACTCCTCTAATGGCTTACAAACACCAATAGCAAGGAGAATGATTTAGGAGAGAGGAGAGGGGAGGAATTCGACCAGAGTTCTCTTACTTAATCAGAAGTATCGAATTCCCTATGCCATGGGGTCTATTTATACTGGTAGACTCCTTAAGGGTTACAACCTAAACCCTAATTGGATAATCTTCTCTTAAGGCTATCCAAATCCATTCCTAGATAAGCATATGGACGAGTTTAGCTTTCCTAAAGCTCTTAGAATCCGTCCAAACCATATCCTAATGGATTTACAGTCTAAAGCTTAACTATCAAACAATTGACAGTTTATACCCCTTTATTTAATTAATCTCTTTAAGTCACCAAATTAATTCTAATTAATTCTATGACTTATATTAATCAAATAACAAATATATATTATTCATTATATTATTCCCATAATATATTAATAATATTTATTCTCTCTTAATAAATCATCCTATCAAGTTGCTATGGTGAAGGCAACCCAAAAGGACCATGCACAACCGGATATAGTTACAGCCTTAGACACTATTCCAACAGTCTCCCACTTGGATAAGTCTAGTAACTATACAAGTACAATTCGGTTTGCAATCATAGCTCTCAAAGACGCTGTCAACTCTGATCTAATCAATCTTGTCCTTTAGATAAGGGAACGTACAGTCCTCTGTTAGATATCATGCTGACAATCCTATGGAATGGTTAGTCAAGCATTTAGGTTTCTCGATCTCTGATTTATTTGACATAGAACTTAATCGAACACATCAATTCAGTTCTGACCGGGCCCGGCACATAAGTCAAATCAAATCATCGAGCGGCCGAGATATCGCTTTTACCTTCTTAGATAAAAGTTACAGATAAACTTCGACTTATATGCATTTACTTATTCATTTACCAACTATACACAACAATATGTTTTATAACACCAAGTTACTGATGCGTTTTCGTATTATCAATGTACAATCAATTAACAAATAATAAACCATATATCTAAGTTTTTAAGACTATATGATATTATCGTCTTGCGATCACCTTTTCTATCTTATTCCATAAGGTGATTCCAGCAAGCGCGGGTTTATTCCAATGCTCAAAACTAGTTCATAAGCACTCATGAACGTTGCAGCAATCCTTTGCTATGTCTAACACCATTTAGACATTCTACACACCAATTCACGACAATCTTCTTTCATATCTACTTCCAACATATGAACGATTGTGGACCATTTGAACAATTCTATTATTCCTAATAATTTCAATTATTCTGGAAGTCAAAACATGCAAAGTGAAACAATAGCTAAACAATTAACATAAGATAGTAACATTACTCATAAATAAAACTCCTTTATTTAATCATCAAATGTCAATTACATTTATCTATTACACGTTTCTAATACTATCTAATCTATGCTAATATCATCCTTCAGCCCAATACTCCTAGCATGCTGCAAGTGCTTAACCCTACTCAGTCCCTTCGTAAGCGGATCTGCTGGGTTATCTTCTGATGATATCCTCTTAACTACGAGTTGTCCTTCTTCTACACGATGTCTAATGAAGTGATACTTTCTGTCGATATGTCTTGATCTACCATGATCCCTCGGTTCCTTGGTTAAGGCAACCGCACCTTCGTTATCACAGAAAATCTCCATTGGCTCCTTTATGGCAGGTACGACTCCAAGATCACCGATGAAGTTCTTTAGCCATATTGCCTCCTTCGACGCTTCGCTCGCTGCAATGTACTCTGATTCGCACGTTGAATCAGCTACGGTTTCCTGCTTGGAACTTTTCCATGTCACTGCTCCTCCATTTAGGGTAAAGACCCAGCCCGACTGCGAACGGTAGTTGTCCCTGTCGGTTTGAAAACTGGCGTCACTATACCCTCGCACCTTCAAGTCATCACTTCCTCCGAGGACTAAGAACCATTCCTTCGTCCTCCGAAGGTACTTAAGGATATTCTTCACCGCAATCCAATGCGCTTTGCCAGGATTCCCTTGATATCTGCTAACCATGCTCAAAGCGAAGGCTACATCAGGTCGAGTACAAGTCATAGCGTACATGATTGAGCCAACTGCGGAAGCGTATGGTACTCGGCTCATTTCTGCTATCTCAGCTTCGGTACTCGGACTTTGAGTCTTACTCAATTTGGCATTACTTTGTATCGGTAGTTCTCCCTTCTTTGAGTTTTCCATACTAAAACGTTTTAGTACCTTCTCTAAGTAAGTATTCTGACTAAGTCCAATTAGTCTCTTACTTCTTTCTCTTACTATCCTTATTCCCAAAATGTAAGAAGCCTCTCCGAGGTCCTTCATAGCGAAACACTTCCCGAGCCAGGACTTTACCTCCTGCAGAGTCGGGATGTCGTTTCCTATGAGTAATATGTCATCGACATATAGAACGAGGAAGCTTACTATACTCCCACTGGCTTTGACATATACACAAGATTCGTCTTCGCTTCGTACAAATCCAAACTCTTTGACTTTCTCATCGAAACAAAGATTCCATCTGCGAGATGCTTGCTTAAGTCCATAAATGGACTTCTTAAGCTTACACACTCTATCCGGATGCTTCGGATCCACAAACCCCTCTGGCTGAGCCATGTAAACATCCTCAGCCAACTTTCCGTTAAGGAAAGCGGTCTTGACATCCATTTGCCAAATCTCATAATCATGAAATGCGGCAATTGCTAACATCACTCTAATAGATTTAATCTTCGCAACTGGTGAGAAGGTCTCATCATAGTCTACTCCGGGAGTTTGAGTAAAGCCCTTCGCGACCAATCGCGCTTTATATGTGTGTACGTTCCCATCCACGTCGGTCTTCTTCTTGAAGATCCATTTGCACCCAACGGTCTTACGTCCGGGCACGTAATCAACCAAATTCCAAACTTGGTTATCATACATGGATTGGATCTCGCTATCCATTGCCTCTTTCCACTTTACAGACTCCGGGCCTGCCATGGCTTCCTTGTAGCTATTAGGTTCATCAAGATTTACTAGTGTACCATCACTAATATACGTGTCCCCTTCGGTAGTAATATGAAAGCCATAAAACTGGGGATGAACTCTAACTCTATCGGAACGTCTAAGAGGTAAGGATTCGTCAATTGGTTCAACCGGAGTTTCCTCCTCGGGTTGAGTGCCAGCGGTAGAGGTTCCTTCATCCATCGACTCTTGAATCTCTTCAAGTTCGATTTGCCTCCCACTGTCTCCTTGGCTTATGAGTTCTCGCTCTCGGAAAACTCCTCTCCTCGCAACGAAGACAATATTGTCCTTCGGTCTATAGAAGAGATATCCAAAGGATGTCTGCGGGTAGCCGATGAAAATACATCGCTCACTTCGAGGTTCAAGCTTGTCGTGAGTATCTCGTCTTACGAAAGCCTCGCAACCCCAAACCTTGATATGTGCCAACGAGGGAGCTTTCCCTGTCCACATCTCGTGAGGTGTTTTGGCAACCTTCTTAGTAGGGACTCGGTTAAGGATATGGGCGGCAGTCTCTAAGGCATACCCCCAAAAAGAGATTGGTAGTGAAGCACGACTCATCATAGAGCGAACCATATCCAATAAGGTTCGATTACGCCTTTCTGCCACACCATTCAACTGCGGTGTCCTAGGAGGCGTCAATTGCGAAACTATTCCACACTCCTTGAGATAATCGTGGAATTCAAGACTTAGGTACTCTCCTCTTCGATCGGATCGAAGTATCTTGATTTTCCTGCCCAATTGATTCTCCACTTCATTCTTGAACTCTTTGAACTTTTCAAAGGTGTCTGACTTTTGCTTGATTAAGTAGATATACCCATATCTACTATAGTCATCGGTAAAAGTCACATAGAAGCGGTTCCCATCCTTCGTGGTTGATCTAAACGGTCCACATACATCGGTATGTATTAAGTCCAATAGACCATCGCCCCTTTCACAAGTACTCGTGAAGGGCGACTTAGTCATCTTTCCAAGCAAACAAGACTCGCATGTGTCATCTTCCCTAAGGTCGAATGACTCCAACACTCCATCCTTTTGGAGTTGGGCTATGCGTTTCTTGTTGACATGTCCAAGACGACAATGCCACAAGGATGCTTTATCCATACTAGTGGAAGAATCAATATTCAAAACATCATTTCCAAAGTCATCAACAATCATAACAGTTTCATATATTCCATTACATGGTATAGCTTCAAAGTAAAAGACACCATTTAGATAAGCCAAAATAGAACCATTCTCATTATTAAAAGAAAATCTAAAACCATGTCTATATAAACCATGAAATGAAATGATGTTTCTTGCCATTTCTGGCGAATAGCAACAATTGTTCAAATCTAAAACTAAACTATTCCTAAGCACTAAGGAATACACTCCAATCTTGGTTACAGGCGACGATCTTCTGTTCCCCATGATTAGATTGATCCTTCCTTGCTCCACATCCCTACTTCTTCTTAGTCCCTGCACATTAGAACAAATGTGATAACCACAACCGGTATCAAGAACCCAAGAAATAGCATGATTAGAATCGTTAGATTTGATTGTATATATACCTGCGAAAGATGGCTTGATCTTTCCTTCTTTGATTGCTTGCAGGTAATCCGGGCAGCTTCTCTTCCAATGTCCTATCTTGTGGCAGTGGTGACACTCTGCCTCCTTCGGGTTAGAGCAGGGCTTGGCGGGATCAACTTTGGTCCCACTAGAAGAGGCACCATCTCGGGCTTTCACCTTGCGATAGTTCTTCGATGAAGCTTTCCTCTTCTTTCCCTTCCCTTGTCCAATAGCCAAGACAGGAGCAGCGGGCGGATTGGGAGTAGGTGCAACAGACTTGTCTTTGAAGTTGCTCTCAGCAACCCTCAAGAGACCTTGGAGCTTGCTTAGGGTGACCTCTTCTTTGTTCATGTGGTAGGTCATCCTAAATTGGTTGTACATCGGAGGTAAAGAGTGAAGCACCATGTCGATCGCCAAATCCTCACCGAAGTCAACATTTAACTTGCGAAGGCGGTCGACATACCTTTGCATCTTTTGCAAGTGCACGGTAAGAGATTCTCCATGACCCATCTTCGCGGAAATCATGTTAGTGAAAATCTCGTACCTCTCTTGTCTCGCGTTTTGGTGGTACCTCTCCAATAGGTCTTGGTGCATCTCGTACGGGTACATGTCCTCGTAGGACTTTTGGAATTCGGAGTTCATGGTGGCGATCATGATGCAATGTACCTTCGTTGCATCTCACTCATGAGTTTCAAAGGCGGTGATTTCGGCTGGAGTAGCGATTTCGGTATTGATTTTCTCGAGCTTCTCATCAAGGACATACTCTTTGTCCTCATAGCGAGCAATGGTGCGAATGTATCTTATCCATTCGCTAAAGTTCGTTCCATCGAAGGTGACCTTTTGGCAAAGGCTCATCAACGTGAAAGAACTAGCAGCAGCGTTGTTTGCGTTTGATATCTACAATTAGAAAAGGACAAAGATAGATTAGAATAAGAATCCCTAATTATCACCCAATAAGAAAATTAGGGCTAGGATCCAACAATAACATTTACATACTAGAAAAGGGATGCCGTAATCTAACATGCAAATAAATTGAAGGTAAGTGAATGACGATTCACTAATTCTCCATCACAAAACTTAAACTATTAGTCCTAAGTGTTTTTGAGAATTTCTAGGTTCGGATGAGATTCATTGAAACTATTCAATGGCATGTTTAAATCTCGATATGCCCCTCTTGTTTGTGACTGGGATACCGAGGATCACAAAGCGGGTGTGAATTACCATGCAAATTCACATGGCGCCTTCATTGTAACAATCACCTATTCGATGTGCCGGTAAACCACACACGCTCCATCGAACTATGATAAACAACGAATCACCCTTTGCCACCTTCGCTTAGAACCAATTAGTGTGCCGGTAAACCACACACGCTCCACTAACATCTTAGCAAGGTGCAAAGTGTAATTTCATGGGATTGCATCAATTCACTTTTCCTAAAGTAACTAGGATTGGGAAATTTTAAAATATGTGTAGTTAATTTATATTTCTTATTATACTTTTAATGAGAGGATGAGGTTGCCCTATCCTACCCGTTCGGCTAACGACCCTCCACCAATCAAGTGAGCGGTAGGTGAGAGTGTACACCCATTAAGCGCCATTTTATAGGCCGCAACCTTATACCCACCTTATAGATCGGCTTCGTGAATGAGGCCTACTAACGGTAAGACTAGCATTTAGTTATACATATATATATTATTCTAGTAATATCATATTAGTATAGGGTTGTATTTTAAAACTTTTAAAATCTAGGGCTTGAAATTTAAGTTGTCTAAATTAAAGCTTTTAATCACAAAAGTAAATTTCAAAACATGAGGGTAGGTTTTAAACATTTAAAACATGGAGGATCAAATAACAAATAATTCCAATTAACAATTAATATCCTAATTATCTATATTTGATTTATTCAAGATTTCTTTTTAAGATAATTACCAAAATAATTAAAATAATTAATTAATTATCATATAAGGAAATTAAATATTTAATTAGTTGATAATTACCCTTAACTAGATCAAGATAATAGTCATATTTATCAGAAAAACGAATTAATATTGATCTAATTAGTTTATGGTAAGTTAAGATAAGATAAACACAAAGAAATCCCGAATCTGGCCATTCCTGACGCCTGGACTCGCCGAGTGCACAAATGGACTCGCCGAGTCAGGCCTACTCGCCGAGTCCACTTTGAGACTCGCCGAGTCCATGACTCAGAAACCAAAAATTCGAATTTTGCAGGTTTGTTTCAGTTAATCAAGCAACAATTTACAGAAAACCAAGCTAGGCTCTGATACCACTGATGGATTTTAGCCATAAGAACTTTCCTATGTGCGCATGCAAAACCCTAATGCTCGGATCTAGGCTTTCTAATAAACATGCTTTGAATCCAAGACTTCTAATTACTAATTAGGTTAAACAAGGACATTGAAACAGATCTAGAATCATACCTTTGAGTTCCTTGTTGATCTTGAGGTCTTGGAGCTTCTAGAGTCACAAATGTCACTCCTCTAATGGCTTACAAACACCAATAGCAAGGAGAATGATTTAGGAGAGAGGAGAGGGGAGGAATTCGACCAGAGTTCTCTTACTTAATCAGAAGTATCGAATTCCCTATGCCATGGGGTCTATTTATACTGGTAGACTCCTTAAGGGTTACAACCTAAACCCTAATTGGATAATCTTCTCTTAAGGCTATCCAAATCCATTCCTAGATAAGCATATGGACGAGTTTAGCTTTCCTAAAGCTCTTAGAATCCGTCCAAACCATATCCTAATGGATTTACAGTCTAAAGCTTAACTATCAAACAATTGACAGTTTATACCCCTTTATTTAATTAATCTCTTTAAGTCACCAAATTAATTCTAATTAATTCTATGACTTATATTAATCAAATAACAAATATATATTATTCATTATATTATTCCCATAATATATTAATAATATTTATTCTCTCTTAATAAATCATCCTATCAAGTTGCTATGGTGAAGGCAACCCAAAAGGACCATGCACAACCGGATATAGTTACAGCCTTAGACACTATTCCAACAGTGTGTACATTCTTTACTATTCATTTGTTATGATATTATACATGACGTCCTCCGCCCCCGAATGTTTCCGTCGTTCTGGTTTGGGGGTGTGACAATGAACGATACATTCACGTGGGTACTCTATTTACTCTATGGTTGTCTTATTGACACATATTGCTAAGGAATCCTAAAGCAGTATTGTCTAATCAATTATCCTTTAGGATAGGTCCCACGAGATCGTCATCTTAGGATCACAGAGTGAGAATAATAGGAATGAGTAATTGGGTTATTTGCTTGATGCGAAATATATAATTAAAACTAATAATTTTAATATTATGGGTTGAGAACCATATGTGCTCACCAGGCTCCTAAGCCTGACACACTCAGTTTCTGTGTATCACACCTAGCGATACGAAGGTTTAAGCATACTAGTGTTTGAAGTCATTGAGAGATTTAAGGAGTTTTAGGCTATTAAATAAATTGATGTAAGGCATGTAAAGACTGGTTTATGCTTATGTTTCGGAAATGCTTTTGATATTGATATCATTTCATATTAATAACATTTTTGGACAAATTCTGCACTAATAAAAGAATACTCTGTTTAAATAAGCATAAAGAAAAAGGTTTTAATTGACTGTAAAATTGGGGATGTCACACTATGCTTACAAACAATTCAGGGATTATACAATGAAGATTTTTACAAGAGCCCTTGGTCTTATTCCAACTAAGAAGGTTTATCAGACACTCTTTGAGATGTAGAGTTGGTTCGTTCCTCATTAGCACATACAAGAGTCTTGGATTGTAAGGCTTACGATCATTATGAAGTGCTCGACAGACTAGAACCTAGAACAAATATGTGTTACTTTGTTATAAATCCAAACAAACCTTTTGGGTAGTTGTTTTACAAACTCTAGGAGAAAAAAAATTGTTGTTTGACGGGTTGTTTTCTAAAAGAGGGAGTTGATATCCAAAGGGCTATTGGGAGCCACATTAATCTTGATAAGATTCAAGAGTCAACCAACGAAGAACCGAGATTTTGCCTTAACGCTCAACCAAAGGTTAAAAAGCCTATTGAGAAATATGACATGCCTCTAAATCCTCCTCATATTTATGATAGAGGGCATCATGTACCTAGTAATATATATTATATACTACTGAGAAAAATAAGTCACTTGTAGATGGCAATCAGAATATACCAACTATTGAAAGTTATGGAAGGACCTAAAGACTGCAAAATTGAAGAAGGCTATGGAGAGTGAGATTCAGTTCATGAATGTTTAGAACCTGGTTGATTAAACACGTAGACTTAAAACATTGGGTGTAAGTGGATCTTCAAGAAGAAGACAAACATGGATAGGAATACACATATTTCTAACCAAGATAGATTATGAAGAGTGTGTAAGCTTGAAAAGTTCATTTATAAACTAAAACAAGCATCTCATAGTTGAAATATTTGTTTCAATGAGAAAACTCAAGAGTTTAAATTTCGAGAGATGAATATGAGCCATATGTATATGTCAAAGCTAGTGGAAGTGTTGTAGTCACGCTTGTATTATATATAGATAATGTATGATTAACAGGAAATGATGTCCTAACTTTGCAAAGTGTAAAAGCTTAGCTTAATTTTTTTTTTTTGCTATGAAACACATTGGAAAGTAGTATAAGTACTGAATATAAGGATGTGTAAAGTTAGATCTGGGCAATTCATTGTATTAAGCTAAAGTACATAAAACCTTGAGGAAAATCAAGATGTAGAACTCCAAAAGAGTTTGTGCCTATAAACAATGGCTTAACGTTGAGCAATGTTAATGTCTGAGTTCTACTAATGAGGTAGAGGAAATGAGCCGAATACCACGTGCTTCTACTATAGGATGACATGTACTAGATCTGATGACTTTTATGCCTTGCCCATGAAAAGTCGATATATGATCAGTTTGGCAAGAATTGACGAATTGAAATAAAGAACATACCTAAGTGTCCTATGAGGAAAAATGAGATGCTTTTGCTAGTAATGAAGAGATTAATGTAAAGTTACATTGATATTAGGTTACATACTAATAGAGACGATTATGTTCGCAGTCCGAGTTCATGCTCTTACTAAATAGTGAGGTTATAAGTTGGAGAGTACCAAGTAATACATCATAGTGGACTTAACAGTAAAACTTGAGTATATTTCAGCTAGTAAGATTGCAAAGAAAACTATGTAGCTATAAGATATTCATCAGTGACCTCATTGTTGTATTCAATCATTGGTGGTCCTTTTAAAGTCTTTTGTGACTATAAGGGTGAAATCACATTGAATGAGGATTCCAACTCACACAGGCTCACATGGAATATACTCAGTAAGTACCATGATATTTGATAGTCAGTCGAATGTGATGAAATTGTAGTCAATAGAGTCATATCGGAAGAGAATCTTGTTGATCAATTCCGTAAGCCAATGTCACCGACCAAGTATGATAGTCATGCAAGATCAAAAAGCATTAGATTTACAAATGAATTGTCTTGAGCACATTTATTTAGTTTGATTTTAATTTGGGAACTTAAAAAGTATAAGTTTCTATCTGATTTTGCGATTATTAAGTGGATATATTAATATATGATGAAGATCAGTCATTAGATTAGTTTATCACTGTGTTCCTCGTTACATGTTTTGACCAACTTCCAAAATATCAATTTATTCAAATTTCCATAGCCGTTCCTACTTCTGTAAGTAAGTAGTGATTTAAGATTGTCATAGAGCATTGGTAGATTTTTCATGGAGATGGACATTGAATAAGATTACGACCAATACTCATGAGTACTTTAAATAGAGATCTTAAAGTATTGGAGTAACCCGCGCTTAGAGTTTACTTCATGTATTTTGTCACAAGTAATTCTAAGAGGATAAAATCATATATACTTCAAACAGAGATACATGAGGTTTTTGTCCTATAATTTATTGTGTCTTGGTTTCTCTCCAATGTTGTTCTTAACTGGAAACCATACAAGGATTGACCAGATATGACATGAGGAATAGCGAAATCTATGTAGTAAAAGTTTATTTTGTTCTTCTGCCTTAACAGGGGAAGTAGATATATGCAGTCCCCTCGATGATTTGGTGTTGACATCATAATGCATAGTCATGCTCAAACTGAATTGATAATGGATCAGTTGTGCAGTCTATTAAGGTCGAAACAAGTCTCTATTGGGAAACATAATCTTGAACTTTCGAGAAGGACATTATTCCATGTATCACGTTCATATAGATATCTTGAATAGAAAATGATTATTTGATCACTTATCTCTAGGTTGTATCATAACTTAGAGTTATGAGTATGACAGTATTCATTGGATGGCATACTCTCTACTTATTACTAGTGAATATTAGACCATATTGTTGTTGGTGACTTATGCAAATGGGAATTGTTGGAAGATAGTACAAAAAGTCACAATAAGTTTGTAATCTTACCAATAATAGTAGGATCCTTTTGGGTTGCACGTAGGAAAAGATTAAAGCAATAATTGACAAGAGATAGATATTTAGGATTTAATTTGTTAATTTATTAGTTATTAATAAATTAATAGAAATTAGTAAATCCTTAAGGTTTTAGCGTGATAGATAGTTTCTTAGTGACCAAGCAACCACTTTAAGGAACCCTTAATCCCTCCCTTATAAATAGGGGTGTATGGCTAACTCTTAAAGAGGCTAGAAGGAAACCAAGAAACGGATATCTTATGATTATCTCTCAAATTTCAGATCTTCCAAAATCTCCCTAAGATTTACACATATTGGCGAGATCCGAGACAACATCCCTAAATCATTTAGGATTCAGTGCCATTTGCACTTCTCGTGTTCATCAAATTTGTTGATCTTCTCCTTGGGTGTGACTACGAAAGAGGAGTTTTGTTTTAGGTTCTTCACATCCTCTCTCCATCGAGAACAAGAAAGATTTCAAAGCCTTCAAGGGTATGATTTCCAATCTTTTTTATGGTTGTATTTTAGTTGCATAAGATTTGGTTGAACATGGATCCTCTATTGAGTTATGGGATCTTTTTTTATTGCTACCATTGTACCTTTATGGCCTACTATATGTTCCTTTGTATCCTAATAACCCAATAGCCTTCTTGTTAGATATATAATATTGAGACCATGAGTTGTATGGTACATATGTATGCATGTTTATGTTTGTTTATGATAGTAAGATTATGCTTTTGTATCACGTATATTTCTATGTATCGAGTTTAGAGAGGGTTCTTATTGTTCTACATGAGAAAGTGTGAGTTTGTGGAGTTTATCCAATGAGCTTCTTGAGACATAAATCAGGATTAGGAAATTAAAAGCTAAGATATGATTGTTGAGAGAGGAAGTACTAGGTTAAAGGAAGTGGAGGATTGGCTTTGTGGTCTTCAAGCAAAGAAAATGGGCATTTTATGCCAAACAAAGGGGTCGATGGTTGTGCGGGTGAATTTTATTCATTTTTTACTACCATTGTTAAGGAATGGGACTAGATATTTTTGGTGGGAATCTTCTTGAGAAGGTATGTTATGTTCCTTGTATGTAGGTTGTACCGATGATGGGGTTGGTGTAGTCTTTCAAGCTATTCGATGAGATATAAGATGGCCTCTTTAGGTAACGACTACACCATCGACCATACACATGTTATAACTATTCCCTTTTCTTCAACTATTTAGAACTATCCTCCCACATGATCCCAACAACGATATGTTACTCATTGACAACATGGTATATTCAACCCTAAAAATCAACTCAATCTCAACAACATCACCACACATTCACATATCATTGACCTTTCTAATACCAACTAAATATCCACCATGGATGATGAGTTTCAAGCTTTTATTAGTAACAAGACATGGGTACTTGTACCCTTCCCGACAAACACAATGTGGTTATTTAGGCATACATTAATATTTGATGCTTCCTTAGAGTGCTACGAAAGATGTCTAGTAGTTAATAGAAGGTCTTAATATGTTGGCGTCGATTGTAAAGAACCATTCAGGTCGGACTTCAAACCATGTGTAATTTGAACCACCCTCGACATTGTTATATCGATCACACAAATGGTCAATCCACTAAATCAATGTATAAATAGAGAATTTGTGTCGTATAAACATCATCTAATATTACACGTTGACAATGCCAAGTGAACAAAGAATATAGTAAACAAATTTCATACCCAAAAATTATAAAATAGCAAGTCAAATTTGGAAAATGTAATATTGTTACGATCTTATGATTTTATGATTCTACAAGTGAAAAACGATCCCGATCATACTACGATCCCGATATCACATCTTTAGTTTTATTATATAGCCGAGTATCAAAATTCGTCTATTTATATTTGAAATCCAGCGTAATAAGTTGCAAAATGTCTTCTAGATCATCATTATTTTATCAACTCAACTCGAGTTAGGCAGAGCACACCTATTGTAATCCCTTTATGATCTTATGTCTTACTTATACGTGATCAAAATAATCTTATTTCTAATTAAGATGACTTTTTCTTAATGTATGTGCTTTATAACAACAAAAATTATGGGTGATTCTTAAGAAGTTAAAGTTAATTACATCATCTTGCAAACAAATTTGAATATAAGCTCATTTTGGTAGGATCTTAGGATCACGATCCGATCTTATGATCACAATTTTGCAAAACGTAAAATGATTTTAAATGAGATCTCCATTGCGACAACCTTGCTATTTACTATTGTGATCTCATTGTTTAAATCATGTTTATCTTATTTTAACCAAGAATGTTAGTATGAACATTCAATTTAAAATATAGAGATGACAGAGAAAACAATTCAATATTAATGCTAGATAATACTCAGTATTGATGACATGCACTAGATATTTTGTTGCACAATAACTATAATTCACGCCATTGAAAGAAATATAAATTATATAATTTATTTGATATGTCATTACTTGAAAGACAAATTGAATGTAAAAGAGTTATTTTTTGTTTTAAAAATGGAATTCTTATAGATTATAGGGCAAATATAAAAATAGTCACAACATTTTACATGTAATTGGGAAAAAAAAAATTGTTGGCTCTAACCACAAATGAGACGTGGAGTTATCATTCTAATCAATTTAACAATTTAATAGGTTTTATGGTTAACTTCGTTATCTTTTTTGCAAAACCAGCCCTAAAATAGAGTTTAAAGTTCAAATTTAATTCTTATAGTTTGCAAAAAAAATTACACCACTTGTCCAAAACTCGGTTTATGTTTTTTAATTTCTTTATTTTCATTTATTTTTTATTTTATATTTTTTGTTTGTATATATATATATATATATATATATATATATATATATATATATATATATATATATATATATATATATACACACACTTTATTTATTTTCTTTTTTAGTATATTATTTTATGTTTTTATATTTTTCGTATTTTTAGTTTTTTTTTGTTTTTATTTTCAAATTACTTTTAAATTTTTTTGTATTATTAATTTTTTAATTTTTTCGTTTCTTCTTGACCTTTTTCAAAAAGTATAAAATGTATCCACATATTAGAGTATCTTATAATTTTGAAGTTTCGTTTTTTTTATGGATTTCTATTTTTCTTTATAATTTTGGTAACTTATGGTTTTGTAATTGTTTTTTATTTTCATTGACGTAAATAAAAAGTTATATTTATGTTTATAAATTCGACCAAACTTCCTAAAAAATAAAATGAAAAAGTGAACAAATTAAAATACAAAAACTACAAATTATATTAATACAAAATAGTATATAAAAAACGAAACTAAATAAAGTATATATATATATATATATATATATATATATATATATATATATATATATATATATATATATATATATAATCAAGTTTAGTTTTGACTAACAAATAAAAAAATAAATGAAAATAAAAAAAATTACAAAACATAAAACTAAATTTTGAACATGTGGTAGAATTTTTTGCAAACTGGACCAAATTTAAACTTAAAACCTATATAACTCTACGTCAAAATAATAGGATTTTTCTAATTACACGTGTAAAAATTTCTTTTATAGTATTTGCCATAAATTATATTATATATAATAATATACTATACCACCGCCTTTTTCCATATATATCATACATTAATAATCAAATATATATAATTTGTGTGATGCATAAAACCGACATCAGTTATTATTTATTGTTTCTGGAAACGTGGAAGAGATTGATTGCCATGAATGCGTGTGAGTATATATATATATATATATATATATATATATATATATATATATATATATATATAGCCGAGAATCAAAATTCGTCTATTTATATTTGAAATCCAGCATAATAAGTTGCAAAATGTCTTCTAGATCATCATTATTTTATCAACTCAACTCGAGTTAGGCAGAGCACACCTATTGTAATCCCTTTATGATCTTATGTCTTACTTATAGATGATCAAAATAATCTTATTTCTAATTAAGATGTTTTTTTCTTAATGTATTTGCTTTATAACAACAAAAATTATGGGTGATTCTTAAGAAGTTAAAGTTAATTACATCATCTTGCAAACAAATTTGAATATAAGCTCATTTTGGTAGGATCTTAGGATCACGATCCGATCTTATGATCACAATTTTGCAAAACGTAAAATGATTTTTAAATGAGATCTCCATTGCGACAACCTTGCTATTTACTATTGTGATCTCATTGTTTAAATCATATTTATCTTATTTTAACCAAGAATGTTAGTATGAACATTCAATTTAAAATATAGAGATGACAGAGAAAACAATTCAATATTAATGCTAGATAATACTCAGTATTGATGACATGCACTAGATATTTTGTTGCACAATAACTATAATTTGCGCCATTGAAAGAAATATAAATTATATAATTTATTTGATATGTCATTACTTGAAAGACAAATTGAATGTAAAAAAGTTATTTTTTGTTTTAAAAATGGAATTCTTATAGATTATAGGGCAAATATAAAAACAATCACAACATTTTACATGTAATTGGGAAAAAAAATTGTTGGCTCTGACCACAAATGAGACGTGGAGTTATCACTCTAATCAATTTAACAATTTAATAGGTTTTATGGTTAACTTCGTTATCTTTTTTGCAAAACCAGCCCTAAAATAGAGTTTAAAGTTCAAATTTAATTCTTATAGTTTGCAAAAAAAATTACACCACTTGTCCAAAACTCGGTTTATGTTTTTTAATTTCTTTATTTTCATTTATTTTTTATTTTATATTTTTTGTTTGTATATATATATATATATATATATATATATATATATGTATATATACATATATATATATATACACACACACACTTTATTTATTTTCTTTTTTTGTATATTATTTTATGTTTTTATATTTTTCGTATTTTTAGTTTTTTTTTTGTTTTTATTTTCAAATTACTTTTAAATTTTTTTGTATTATTAATTTTTTAATTTTTTTCGTTTCTTCTTGACCTTTTTCAAAAAGTATAAAATGTATCCACATATTAGAGTATCTTATAATTTTGAAGTTTCGGTTTTTTTATGGATTTCTAGTTTTCTTTATAATTTTCGTAACTTACGGTTTTGTAATTGTTTTTTATTTTCATTGACGTAAATAAAAAAGTTATATTTATGTTTATAATTTCGACCAAACTTCATAAAAAATAAAATGAAAAAATGAACAAATTAAAATACAAAAACTACAAATTATATTAATACAAAATAGTATATAAAAAACGAAACTAAATAAAGTGTATATATATATATATATATATATATATATATATATATATATATATATATATATACGAAAAACTTAAAAAAATACAAATATATATATATATATATATATATATATATATATATATATATATATATATATATATATATAACCAAGTTTAGTTTTGACTAACAAATAAAAAAATAAATGAAAATAAAAAAAAATTACAAAACATAAAACTAAATTTTGAACATGTGGTGTAATTTTTTGCAAACTATAAGGACCAAATTTAAACTTTAAACCCATATAATTCTACGCCAAAATAATAGGATTTTTCCAATTACACGTGCAAAAATGGTTTTTATAGTATTTGCTCTAAATTATATTATATATAATTATATACTATATCACCGTCTTTTTCCATATATATATATATCATACATTAATAATCAAATATATATAATTTGTGTGATGCATAAAACCGACATCAGTTATTATTTATTGTTTCTCGAAACGTGGAAGAGATTGATTGCCATGAATGCGTGTGTGTGTATATATATATATATATATATATATATATATATATATATATATATATATATATATATATAGCCGAGAATCAAAATTATTTATATTTGAAATCCAGCGTAATAAGTTGCAAAATGTCTTCTAGATCATCATTATTTTATCAACTCAACTCGAGTTAGGCAGAGCACACCTATTGTAATCCCTTTTATGATCTTATGTCTTACTTATACATGATCAAAATAATCTTATTTCTAATTAAGATGTTTTTTTCTTAATGTATGTGCTTTATAACAACAAAAATTATGGGTGATTCTTAAGAAGTTAAAGTTAATTACATCATCTTGCAAACAAATTTGAATATAAGTTCATTTTGGTAGGATCTTAGGATCACGATCCGATCTTATGATCATAATTTTGCAACACGTAAAACGATTTTAAATGAGATCTCCATTGCGACAACCTTGCTATTTACTATTGTGATCTCATTGTTTAAATCATGTTTATCTTATTTTAACCAAGAATGTTAGTATGAACAGTCAATTTAAAATATAGAGATGACAGAGAAAACAATTCAATATTAATGCTAGATAATACTCAGTATTGATGACACGCGCTAGATATTTTGTTGCACAATACCTATAATTTGCGCCATTGAAAGAAATATAGATATATAATTTATTTGATATGTCATTACTTGAAAGACAAATTGAATGTAAAAGAGTTATTTTTTGTTTTAAAAATGGAATTCTAATATAAAAACAGTCACAACATTTTTACATGTAATTGGGAAAAATCTTTTTTTTTTTGTGTTGGCTCTGACCACAAATGAGACGTGGAGTTATCACTCTAACCAATTTAACAATTTAATAGGTTTTATGGTTAACTTCGTTATCTTTTTTGCAAAACCAGCCCTAAAATAGAGTTTAAAGTTCAAATTTAATTCTTATAGTTTGCAAAAAAAATTACACCACTTGTCTAAAACTTGGTTTATGTTTTTTAATTTCTTTATTTTCATTTATTTTTTATTTTTATATTTTTATATTTTTTGTTTGTATATATATATATATATATATATATATATATATATATATATATATACACTTTATTATTTTCTTTTTTTGTATATTATTTTATATTTTTCGTATTTTTAGTTTTTTTTGTTTTTATTTTCGAATTACTTTTAAATTTTTTTGTATTTTTAATTTTTTTATTTTTTCGTTTCTTCTTTACCTTTTTCAAAAAGTATAAAATGTATCCACATATTAGAGTATCTTATAATTTTGAAGTTTCGGTTTTTTTATGGTTTCTAGTTTTCTTTATAATTTTTGTAACTTACGGTTTTGTAATTGTTTTTTATTTTCATTGACGTAAATAAAAAAGTTATATTTATGTTTATAATTTCGACCAAACTTCATAAAAAATAAAATGAAAAAGTGAACAAATTAAAATACAAAAACTACAAATTATATTAATACAAAATAGTATATAAAAAACGAAACTAAATAAAGTATATATATATATATATATATATATATATATATATATATATATATATATATATACACGAAAAACTTAAAAAAATACAAAAATATTAAAAAAACAAACAAATATATATATATATATATATATATATATATATATATATATATATATATATATATATAACCAAGTAGTTTTGACTAACAAATAAAAAATAAATGAAAATAAAAAAAAATTACAAAACATAAAACTAAATTTTGAACATGTGGTGTAATTTTTTGCAAACTATAAGGACCAAATTTAAACTTTAAACCCATATAACTCTACGTGAGTGCAAAAATGGCTTTTATAATATTTGCTCTAAATTATATTATATATAATTATATACTATACCATCGCCTTTTTCCATATATATATCATACATTAATAATCAAATATATATAATTTGTGTGATGCATAAAACCGACATCAGTTATTATTTATTGTTTCTCGAAACGTGGAAGAGATTGATTGCCATGAATGCGTATATATATACCGGCATTCACTCCCATTATAAGACCTCTCTTTCCTCACCATATTTACTCCCACAGTCCCACTCCATCTTCTTCGTTAAAGGAGTTGCAGGTTCACCCATGGCCTAACATGGTGGCCGCAGAAAAGTTGGGATGCAGCCAAGGATGACTTGCCGACAGCCATTAATGACCTTACAGTGTATTGCAGCCATGCATGGATAATCCATTCGGCAAGTTGTCCTTGGCTACATCCTTCTTTCTGCTTCTCATGCTTGGCTTTTTCTTCTCGCTTATTGGGTGATAATTATATTCATCGTCTTTTCGTTTTATACCATTTAATTTTCTTCGAGTTTTGATTTTATATTCGGATTGCTTTACAGATTATGAGATTATTTCATATCATTCAATTTCTTCAAGTTCTAATCTTATATTCGAGTAGTTTTACAGATATGAGATTAAGATTATGTTCAATAACGAGTTTTTTAAACAATTTTTAGTTTTTAATTTTTAAAGAACTCGAAGAAAAAAAAAAAAGAAACTTTGTTTAGGAGTATGAGCCTAATTATTTTATTTTAAATTAAAAACTTCTAAAAAAGCTATTTCAAATAATTTCTTGTGTAGATTTTAACAATTACTTTTGCGGAGCTTTTCAGTAAAACTAAACTTTGACGTTCTGCTAAACTTTGTTCACAAGAGTGAACTTGATATTTTTATTTTAAATAAAAAAACATTTAATTCAAAAGCTATTTTAAATAACTTAATGTTTTTATTTCAAATATAAAATTTCAAATTCAAAACCTACTTTTCAATAAAAGCTTTTCAATAAAATATGAGTGAGTTTAATATTTATATTTTAAATAAAAATCTTTTAATCTAAAAGCTATTTTAAATAGCTTAATGTTTTTATTTCAAATATAACATTTCAAATTTAACAGCGACTAAGCTTCTCAATAAAATATGAGTTTAATATTTTTACTTTAGATAAAAAAAATAAATAAATAAATAACTTTTAATTTAAAAGCTACTTTAAATAGCTTAATGTTTTTATTTCAAGTATAAAATTTCAAACTCAAAAGCTACTAAGCTTTTAAATAAAATATGAGTCTAATATTTTTATTATAAATAAAAAAAAAAATTAATTCAAAAATCTACTTTAAATAACTTAATGTTTTTGTTTCAAATATAAAATTTATAATTCAAAAACTACCTCAAATTGTTTTTAACATCAATTACTTGCCCAACTTTTATACACATAAAAACTAAACTCAGCTCCTAGCTAGTTTTGCCACCAAAAAACATTTGACCTGACAGAAGGAGCAACTCTTGTTATGGTTTCAAATCCCTTCTGAGTCATAGATGGTAATAATTTGGAGTAGATTGGTTTGTCATTCCAAAAAAATTATAATAAATAAATAAATAAAACCTAGTTTTGCCAAATGTATATCCTAAATTTTGCATATGCGCATTCATTCATGAACTACCAAGTACGAGTAAATACGTTTTATGTGCTTCTCTTTTATATGTTAAGCGAGGCAGTAACATCAAAATGTAGAAAGATTCTAACTTGTAATTTCCATTAAAACCACGTTTACAAGATAGTCATCTTCCTTCATATATACATATTACACACAGAATTTAGGCTTCTAAGCCACAAGAAAATGAGAAAACATTTGCACACACTTCCTAGCATATTGTTTCACACAGACTCGGGCTCGACTTTTGCACTATTTACAAAATAAAAGCACACACTAACATAGTACAAAGGTACCCTATACACACACTAACATTTAGACACATTACCCTTTAGAAGATACTAAACACAACTCATCTCCCATAAGATACCAAGGTTTTATCTTTACTCTCATCTTTCTTTTCCAATGTTGACTTCAAGGGCCGAGGAAGTGGAAGTGGAAGTGGTAGACTCGGTTCTGACAACGACCCAGATACTGATACTGCTGATATTGGTACTGGTACTGGTGGTGTGACCTCTTTTGGAGTGTACACAAAAGAAAGGTCCCGGTTTGCACCAAGTGCGACAAGTTCTTTCTCTTCCAGACCTTTTGCAGGAGCTAAACCGCATCGATCGGGTTTGTGTTTTGCTAATGCATCTTTAAATTTCTTGATCTGTATGATAATTACATGTCATTAGCTTCAAATTATCGTCTTTTTCTATCATTAAAACAAAAAGAAAAAAGAAAAGATTGAGGAATATGAACACAAACCGTGGCATTTGTACAGCTGAAGCTACAAACACGACCTTCAGCCCCTCTGTAAAATCGAAAGAATGGAAGAACATGAACGTTAAGGCTATAACACATGGATTTATGATCTTCATAGTTCACTTGAAGGAATTGTACGTCTGGATTCATCTCTGCTAACTGACATATCTGTAAGAAAAATTAAATGGGTGTTGGTTAAAGATTGAAGATTGGGAGAAATTAAAGATTTGATTTTGAAATTGAAATTGAAATTGAAACGAACCTTTGGATGAAGAGCTTTGCATCCACCACAACCAGGTGAAAAGAAATCAACGACAACAAGTTTATCGCCTGCAAGCAGAAGAGATTCAACAAGATCTTCTGCGCCTGTTATTTCCTTCATGTTTGGTTGAAGACCTTTCTCCCACCATCTTAAAGATTTCCCGATGCTTAAACTCATCTGTTTCATCATAAGTTCAAGATTCGTAAATTAGTTTGATCCACCAGACAAATGCCCAAAGATACTGACAATTGGAAGAAACAAGAAAGTTTAACAATCGAAAGGAAGAACAGCATCAAAAAAGCTCATGAAGTCGCTTCCATTCCCGAGTTTTATGAACATGGTGAAACAGTAATCAAGTATTTTGTAAGAATTTGTATCTGGTTATGTCATCAAGTTCTTCTTTTTTCTTGTTTTTTTGGTGTAAAGAAACGATTTTTATGCTAAATGCTATGAGAAAAAAACTAAAGCCCAAATCTTCATAATAGGGTAAAGTATACGCAACAATCAAAAGCAATAACGAGCAATTGCAGAAACCCTTTTATCATAAATCACGCAAATTCTATAAAATTTTGTAAGATTCAACATTGAATGAAGAAAAAGGTTAATGAGTTGAAATCAGAAAGCAAACCTTAACATCAGATGCAGCAACCGCTTGGGTAAAGACCCTTCTTTGTTGACCACCGCCTAAAGCCACCTTCCGACCAAAGAAATCACCGTCTGCCGATGATCGGAAAGTCAAAGATGTTGCCGATTTTGAAGAAGACGCCGGCATCTTTATCATTACAGGAGACGATTTGTCCAGTTTATTGCAAAGTAAACCATGGTTACAGGTAGAAAACATATAATCGTTACTTATAATCTTAGCCATGATTCCTGGGTTTCGCGAATTCAAATTGAATGTAAGAAAAGGGTTTTTTGAGATGCAGGATGAAAGGTTTTTGGATTGCGTTTAGTCAAAATCGGAAAAAGGGAGTTATTGAGAGACTATGCCTCTGTGATTGATTATTGTGTAATCTATACTATACGTGCAAGAGTATAAAGCGGTTTCGAAATTGAGATTGAAGAAATTTGTGGGGTCCTTATTTTTTCTTTGTGGATAGTTTCACTTTTTCTAGGATCCGCTTTTCCTATTTTATTTCAGATAACGTAATCCAACGGTGGATGATGTGGTTTACCAGTTCATGACAGTAGGATCTGTCTTCTTTGATTTACACTTTACCCCCTTGTACTTATATAATTGTCTATTTCAGTCCTCAAATTTTGAGTTTAGTTTTTCCAAACTCAAATTGTATTCTAAACCAATTTTATTACTAACAAATGTTCCTATAATATTTTCTAAAAAAAAAATTTAACTGTTAAATATTCGCTTGTTTCCTTACATATACCATTCCAAAACCACCTATATTACATGTTTGAATTTGAATATTGTAATACTTGTGAGCAAATTGAATTGGTGTCTATTAATTATATGACATCTTATTACAATTTTGTAACATGTGCTCTTGTTAAAAGGAATCTCTATTTTGCTTGATGAAATACTTGTTAAAATCAATTAGCATTGTTTTCACACAACTTTGTAGAGAATTTGTTTTTGGACCAATAATAATTAACATGTAAACTAGAGATATACAATAATACAAACCATGAGTTAAAAGTTAAAACATCATACTAGAAAATGAACATCCTATAAAACTCATGGGGGCAAAATGTAAATATTAGAACGAGATGAAATTCATGCGTCAGGACCACGATAAATAGATAAGGTCCTATATGGTAGATGGAGATGCACGTGACCGACCCCTTCATCACCCACGTGGATCCACATACGTTAAAGCTTGAGAATGTAAATTGACGATATTACCCCTGTGTTGAAAAAGAAGTGGATGTTATTTGGATAAAACTCGTATGAACACAAAGGAGAGACATAAACTGATAATCACTATGACCTTTTGTCACCTTTATTCGTACAAAACCTAATTTTCATGGTAGGCATGTGTTCATGTCAAAATCACTTTTGCATAAAGTTGAAAAAGTATTTTTTTTTTTTAAAGTGTCACATTTATTTCGTACAAACCTATTTTTTAATCGGGTTTTATGTTTTGCTAGCTGAAGTATTCCGGCCAAACTGAATAATCATTGGCTTGCTTTTAAACACAAATCCATTTACTAAATTCTGCAAAAAAAAAATATTAATAATAATTACTTCAAGTATTCATATTAAAAAATAACAAAACTAATTCCAACTAAAAAGAAATTGAAAACCATACAAGAGCACGATGAGCAATGTCAACTGATGGGAATGTTACAAATGCTTGACCCCTCATTCTTCCCTCCTGAAACCCAAAAACAAGTTTGACTTTATTTGACTTGAAATATGAGATTTCCAATTATAAGAAATTTGAATGAGTTTATGAAAATATTAATTCTTAATTGTTATTTGTTACCTGCATTAACTTCACAGAAAGATTTGTTTTAGCTGTTTCAATGCTTCCAAAGAACGAACCTACAGCAAAAAGTAACAGAATGGAATCAATCATTACATTCCATTGTTATGTTCAATTCCATTCCCTCTTTGATCACTGCTTACCAAAGACAAAATAGAAGTCATCTACAACCACATCTTTTGACAAGTTTTTTATGTACAACACAGGAGCAGGATTTCCAGCATTATAATTCTGCAAAAAAGTAAACTTACAATAAATATAAATCTTATTTACTAATTACAGTTTTTTACAGTTTACCTTAAACATTGGAAGTGATAAAATTTCTTCAGGGGGTAATTTTCCATGCTCTAAATCTTCAATACTAGCAAAAGATTTACTACATAAATTCTCATTCTCCATCTCCTCCACATCTTCTGCTATTTCATCATCTATTTGTTCAGTTTGAGTTTGTTTAGGAGTAATTTTAATCTGTAACAAAAAAGAAACATAACAAGTAAAAAAAAAAAAAAAAAAAAAAAGATATTAAACAAAGTGTTAATAGTAAATAAAACCTGCAACACGGGATTTTTCTTTTTTATCAATGGAATCTCTTTAGGAACTAAAGTTGCAGCTCTCAATCCAACAGCTTCATGTGCTACATCCTTGTCAACAGCGGGACCCACAATGGATTCCCGTTTTATACGCTTTCTCCTACCTCCAACATTTTCCTAAAAATGTATAAATAAAGTATTTGTGAAATTATAATTATAATTATATTGACATGAAAATGGAATTAGACAATTAGTTACCTCATCTGAAGACTCCAATTCTGATTCACCACTTGAGAGATGTGCAACTACAGGAGGGGGTGGGGGTGGGGGTGGGTGGGTAGGGGGTAGGGGTGGGGTGGGTAGTGCTGCACGAAATGGGGCTGGAATATTCATTTTGTTCATCAAATGCAACACCTATAAAGAAACAAGTGATATAAATAATTATTGTATTATAACATAAAATGACAAATTTAGGCATGAAAAATATCACCTGTGTGTAGAAGCGAGGAACAGCAATGAGAGCATTTAAAATGTTGGTCAAGATATTCCCATCTGGTGGAGGGTATGCATATCTGAAGTTAAGTAATTAATTTAGTTTAATAATTAAAAAAAAGAAAAGAACTTTACAAATGTTAGTTAATATACAAAGATTAAAAATTAAAACAAGGAAAACTTACTCAAGGTGAGGAGGAAAAGGGTACTCCACACCAAGTTTTTCAGCAATAGGTTCAAATGCTGACGTGGACTTGGTCACTGATTCTTGCTTCAAATCTTTGGCCACATCAGCTTCATCCTTTGCTGACATGGCGTTGTTCCCTAACTTTGGTTTGTTTTGCTGAGTTTTAGTATCATGTGGTGATGTTGTAGCTCTCTCAACTGACAAGACTTTACCAAGAAAACGTAACCTGATTGGATATTAAGCAGCTATATAACTTAAAATTTTATAAAGATATAAAAATTTATAAGCTTTGAATTAGTTAATTAATTACCCATTTAATTGGCGTTGTGCTTGAGTTGCTAAACCGTCATTATTGAAATCAACAAATGCACAGTTCCTCATCCTGCATTAATAAGACTCATGTCAATTAACTGAAATCAAGAAAACATTAAGTTAAGATTATTTTATCTTTCAAGTTTCAACAGTTGACAATGAAGCTATGAAAAATGTGAATCACAGTACCTTCCAGTAGTGCATGGACGAACAGAAGAAGCACCATAATGGGAAAAAAGACGGGTGAGGGTATCATGGGGAATAGCTTCAGGAAGATGACGTATCAAGAGTGTAGTAGATGTGTCTTTTTCTGGTGGTTTTGTTGAAACTTCGCCCATGTTTTGAAATGCATAATTGTATATCCCTTGAGGATTATTAGGTAGTGGTTGAAAAGGTGGAACATTTGCCATTAGAGCGTCTGCAGTGATGAGTCCAATTATAAGTTGTTGTTTTTAAAGCTTTGGTTGAATTGAATCGCATATACAGAAAGAGAGAAGAACATGAATCGGATGTCTAATGCGCGAGCATCAAAATCAAAACCCTACTCAATTGATTCTCATGGACAATACGTCGAACACCTTGTGTGCCCCTGTTCTATCAACCCACAAAAAATATATCACAAGCAAGGAAAAAACCCTAACTTGAAACGCAAATTATACATCATGCAGAACACATCCCCATTCCCAATACCACCACCATCCCACCAAACTAGTTACAATTTCTGAGAAAGAAAATTAGCGGGAATTTGAATTTGGGGCGTACCTGTAAAACACAGTCGAAGCTTATTTTCTTAACAAATTTCCACCCAGATGGCCAAATAGCAAATTGAGTGTCTGTTGATCAAAATATACAGCTAACGGTAGAAATGTAGAATCAAGAAGACAGAAAGGGAACACGAGACTGACGAGAGCAGTCGAGCTCGAGCACAATGCTAGACTACGGGCCTTAGGCCTAAGACTCAGCAGATTTCAATATTTCATAATCAAGATCAGCCCAAATTGGTTTCTTCTAGAGTGGGCTTATTGGAACCCCAATCGGAATACGAAAGTCTGAACTTGGCAATCAATCATTTTCCTCTTCCCCACAAAAATGTACATCGAACTTGAAAGCCATGATTTTTCTAAAAGTCAGCATGCATTTAGGGGTATTTGGTATTCGGGTTAATGATTGAAAATAATTACTGTATTTTATATGCAACAGTTATGTACTTATATACTTGTATAATAGAAATGGATATACAATATATAACGTTTCGATTGTTTGGTAAATTTTGGTAGAGAATTAATAGATAAAATTATAAATTAAGATATTCTTGTATATTGTTGAGTTATTTAGATTTAAGTTATGATTATTAAGTTTTTATTAATTATAACAATATTTTCTTGGGATGTTAACCGAACTAGTCCTTATAAACCAATCATTAACAAAAAAATTTTTTTTTTTCAGTTTTTGGAAAATGGTCCCATTTTCTAGAGCGTCACATTTCGAAGTAGTTACGGTAGTTCCAGAATTGATGAGTGGTTGGTGAGATTTGACTTAAAATTTGAAATTAGAAAGCATACATTCTAAATTGACATTGTGCATTTCGGACTATCTTTGGACATTTCGGATAAATTCTGGAATATTTTGATAACACATCCTTTGTTTTCTATATTTCTTTCACTTACAACTAAGAATTTGGAATTGTTTTTTCTGACATTTGAAAATGAGTTCCTCAAATGCATGGAAAAAGCTTTGTGAGCACCTGTTTGTTTTTATAATCTTAAAAGAACTAACCCGAAACTTTTACCAACATTAAGAAAGATGTTACGGACCATTTTCAGTTATGTTTTATGGCTCTAGGATGTGTTGTAAAATACTTTTCTAGTTTTTTAAGATATAAATTGTTTAATTGCAGTTATAAATTTTGTTACAATTGATGTTGCAAAAAATATAGATTTATACATTTTTGAGTTGACTTTACCGATGATTTACATAGATGCTCAATGTTCATATCGGGTTTCGTGGACAAAAACCATTAGACCATGCCTATAGTGTTTTGGTTTGGGCATGTCACATAGTTTCGAATGTATTAGGGATGTTAGGGGTGTAGCGTCCATCACTAATGTTTGAGTAGCATCATTCATGACAACCATAACAAATTATATATGATTGTTTAAAATCATATTATACTTTCTTTATATGTGATACCCACGAGTGCTTCGGACTTGCATACAGTGCAAACAAGCATTGTCTATGTTAACTTCAAACAACTACATGTAGCTTTCCATTAAGTCAAACGTAATATTCAACAACTTTAGGTCATTCCTGTAATGTTATACTCGTCTACCTTGATTTTTTATTCCGAGAAACTCTTGTATATCTTTGGACATTGTAATCATTAGAATTTGCATATTATAAAGCACTACTTTCTACCTTCCTTGGCTTCTGAAATCGGTAATGGGATTTTCAATACCAACGACCGATCTTGTACACGGTAAAATTCACGAATCATTTCTAACGTAGTCCTATCAGCAAGACCCTATTGTTTAACATCAACATGTATAACTTAATATTGATGGAGGTGACGTGATAGTGAATGTTGAATATTGCATATTGTGATAAAAAAAAAGATAGAATTTTTTAACACAATGATATGGTTCCAAAAATAATTAAACTTATAAAGCGGTAACTAGTCCATGGAGTTATCAACGTCCAAAAACATGTCACACTAATATAAAATAATAGTTTTCTCCAATATTTGTCGGCTTTCGTTTTATGGAATTTCTTTTTGCTTTCAGTTAATCTTTTAATGTTTTCTTTGATTTTCTTCTTACTTTCATGTTTGGTAGCGGTGAGTGTAGCTTTTTTATTGTCAAATCCCATATTTCTCCATATATATATATATATATATATATATATATATATATATATATATATATATATATATATATATATATATAGAGAGAGAGAGAGAGAGAGAGAGAGAGAGAGAGAGAGACAGAAAGAGAGTTAGGTTCAAATGTTTTCACTATCTGTTATCTGCATGTATGATTGATTCTGGACCAATCATTTTAGTTATTTTAAGAAAGTAATTAATACATATTAAATGCGGAAGATGTAATTAATACTCATTATATCTTCAACATGTAATATGCATTAATTACTTTCTTAAAATAACTAAAATGATTGGTCCAGAATCAATCATACATGCACACAATAGATAGTGAAAACAAAATAACCTAACCATATATATATATATATATATATATATATATATATATATATATATATATATATATATTAAAATTCTCCTACCTTAGCTACAGTAACTTTGTTAAAGATTTGACAAAAATGGTATTTCCTTTATATATATAGTTGTGTCTCATTTTAACTTTGCTAAGGATTTGGCAAAAAAGATCCTTTTTTTATATATACATGCTTTTTGTCAATTTTGCCCCTATTCTTTAGTCATTGACACATTTTGTCCTTCCAATCAAAATTTTTACATTTTTTAGAAACCTTTTAACATTCAAAGTTTGGCCACAAAATTTTAAGGAATTGACAACTTCGGCCCCTTTTCTAAAAACTTTCTAATTTCAACCCTTTAATTTTTTAGTCATTTTGACATTTTTGGTCCTTACAGTCTAAATTTTTATATTTTTTCATAAAAAACACACAAAACGGCCCGAGGCAAAGTCCGGGTTTGTCCTCATATTTAACTTTTATTGTTTTTTCCTGTCCGTTGCACTTTCTGCCGGCTCTCATTTTCTTTTTTTGGTATATTTTTAATATATTGGTCCGCATATTTATTTTATTGTTTTTTTTTCATGCCTCTACATATCCGTCTCCGTCTGTGAAAATTAAGGGTCGAATTATCACACTTGCAACTTTTAACAAAAATAACACTCAAATCAGACACACACGGCCCATGCGGAGCATGGGCAACATATTGTGATATCCCCCTTTTCACGGCCAGAAAAGACCGATTTTTGTTTATGCTTTATAAAAATCAGAGTATCTCTTTCAATAAAAACGTTGCGGAATTTGTTCCCAGAAAAACATGATAATTTCATTATCAAAGCATTTCCGAAAAAATGTATTTTTATTCCTTTAAAAACATTTGGGATGTCATCGTCAATACAGAAACATAAGCATAAACAGAACTTACATTCATTTTACACTAGTGACCTATATCTCCTTAACCTCTCAGTGTAATATAACTTCACATCGTCACCTGTGATACAAGTAAATTGAGTGGGTCAGGTTGGTAACCTGGTGAGTACATAGGGTTTTCAACCCACAATAATATAATTATTATGTTTAATCATCAAATAATTAACCCAATTACCCATCCCCGTTATCTTCTTTATTCCTAAGTACCTTCCCTAAGGATTTATCCTAAGGGACGTCTCCTACATCATATTTACCTCTCGTCTCCTTACATCGCATTTCCTTATATGTTTGTTCCTAAGGACTCTCCCTAAGGATCATTACCTACATCGCGTAGACAATATTGATTCAGGGATTACTTCCTCAATACATGCCCAACAAGGGTTAGGGTATCATCGCATGAATACGTAGTTACAACATCGCCTGAACTCGTAATTCATAGTAAAGGGTTAGAGTATCATCGCATGAATACGTAGTTACAACATCGCCTGAACTTGTAATTCATCACCTACAGGTTATGAGCCTGCTGGTGTTTCCATGGGGTTGTCTATAATAGTCCGTGGTCACCATCTATACTCTGGTAGATGACTACATCTCCAAATTATCGACGGACAAGGTTATAGTATCTTTCATCCTACATCATCGATTCATTATCACTTATCTATCCTCACCTAATTATCATCACCTATCTCTCATCACTACAAGAAAAATAGCCTTTAATGACGCGCAAACAATGACACTCACTGATTCACGTTACGCATTTTTGGGCGTCCTTAAAAATATTGTCAGACTTCCAAAATTTGAAGGATAGTGGACACGCATTTTTGCGTGCCCTTAAATTAGTGTTTCAAGAAAAAAAAAATTAAAAACACGGAGGGCGCTTTATCTTAAGCGTGCGTCTTCTGTAGGTGTCGCTTTATAATTTTAAGGAAACGCGCCTTGAGAAATAACGGGGGGAAACGAAACCCTAAAATTTTGAAAACCCGCCTTTCTTTTCTACCTTCTTTTCTTCATCTTCACAATCAATTCTCCCCTTTTGTTTCTCTATTTCGATGGTTGTTTCCCTATTTCCCTAATCACGTCGTCGCTGCGAATCACACACCGAAGGCTGAAGCAACGAAAACATTGTAACTTTCTCTTAATTGTTTCATGGTGGTTGAAAAGGTTTTCCTTGTGTATCAGTTACCACTATCGTCGCCGTCATCTGACCTTCACTTGGTTCTAACGAAAAGGAAAAAGCGTGGTTTGTGTATTTGTAAACCCGATATAGAGATTTTTGGGTCCGATTTTTTGGGATTACCATAAATCCCCCTAAATCCAACCATTACACTTGCTCATTCATTCCCCATAAATCCCTTCATCTTGATTACGATCTACAAACCCCCTAAATCCCCCAGTTAGAGTATCTACCATGGATGCTGTACGCCGACCTAATCTCGATCTTAGTAATTCTTCACCCATTTCATCAATTTACACCAAAACCCCTCAAACACCAACCTCTTCAACTTTTCCCTATAAGTACCGATTATCTTCTTCCAATTTCAATGGTTACCATAGCAAGTGTAAAGTACCAACACCACCTCAAGCTTTACCCAAGGCAAATTCGAACGAATCAGTTGAATCCAATAAGAAATTGATTGATTCAACTGCTAAAGGTTTGATCGGGCTTGCTGCTGCAGTCTCTGTTTGTTTAGATTCGCCAGCTCTTGCTGAGTCCTTGACAATAGCATTCCCATCTTCTCGTACTCATGAGGTAGGTGTTCAGTTCGATCATCTTTTTTAGTAGTTTGTTTTGGTCGTGAAGATAAGGTGTTCGATCTATTGCTTATATGGGTTTGGTAAAATTTGATTTCGTAACAGGTGAATGTTGTGCAGCGAACTCTCGTAGAGACTTGGGGTTTGAGATGCAAAAAATTGAAGATCACAACTTATAAACATATCTACCAAAAAATTTTATTAGATGTTGTTAAATAAGTATCCCAAGGATCTTATTGTTCACTGTAATCATTTCTATAGCACTCCTCTCCTCTTTTCAGAAGATACTTCTCAGTTGTGCATACCAAATGTTTATGAACTTGATGTTATTACTGGAAGCTGAGAAAAAGAATTAGTGTTGGTTAAAAGTGTTGTTGAACTTTGGTTGTATTATTGTTATTATCATTTTTATTTTCCATACTATATCTTGTGTATCGATATGCTCTACAGGCAGCAGACGTAACTCTGCACTAGCAACACTTGATGGAATTGATGTGATGGGAAGCAGATTAGCAGATGAGGTGAGTATCCTCCTCGTTAATCATTTTTAGGGTTAAATCCAAGACCTAGAAATATTCATTTCTGCTATGACACAACATTGTAGTTTGAAGTAAAAGTGGTGGTTTTGGTTGCAGGTGATATCTGTGATAGAACGCAATCCTAAAGTTGAAAAGATATCATTTATAGGTCACTCACTTGGTGGCCTGATATCAAGATATGCTATTTCTAAGCTCTACACACAGAATCAGACATACCAAGACAGATCTGGAAAAATTGTTGTAGTTGAGACTATTAACTTTATTACAGTTGCGACTCCACACCTTGGCTCAAGAGGACACAGACAGGTTTGTAAATTGTGAGTTAATTATTTGGAAATAGTTGATGGAAGTGTTGGTGGTTTCAGGTCCCAATGTTCTGCGGAGTCAGAGGCCTTGAGAAAGTAGGGTACCACAGTTCAGTGGTGGTTAGAAGAACAGGAAGACATCTATATTTCAAAGACAAGGCTAATGGACAAAGACAGACCCCTCTCTTGGTTCAGATGGCCAATGATTCAGAACACCTAAAGTTCATGTAAGTCTTTCATTGACATCCCCCCCCCCTTTTTTCAGCTAAACACAGTAGAAAAGAATGAGAATTTGGAGATCTGTTTGCATGAATTTTGTAGTTGATTTTGTAGATCCGCATTGCAGTCATTCAAACGCTGTGTTGTTTATGCAAATGTCCATTCAGACCATATCCTAATATTTTTTCCTGAAAAAATCTACCATTAAGTTTTGGATGTTTTTTTTCCTTAACTCAAGCACTTGAAATAGATCTTGTGGGATGGAGCACATCATCAATCCGTCATCAGATTCAGCTGCCTAAGGTAAGAAAATAAAATAAAATAATACTACTGGGTATAGTGTAATTAATTTATCTCAGTATTTTTATAGATTAAAAATCTTGTGAGAAGTGGTAGATATCCCAATATTCTCAAGGAAGATGCAGAAAATATCACAAAATAAGAAACCTCTCTGGACCCACAGCCCAAAACCCACAAGACTAAGACAGCCACTGCCACTGCCACTGCCAGCATGGAAGGTAGCAACCAATTCATTATTCAACTGTTGAGTTATATGAATTCTAATACCATCAATTAAAAATGCAGAAATGATGATTAAGGGATTGAGTCAAATAAGTTAGAAACGGGTTGATGTTAGCTTTAAAGGAAGTAACCAATGATACCTTGCACACAATACAATCCAGGCAAGCATCACACCCCCGCCCATATGTTTCTTTACATTTCAATCTCTATTCTTTATTATTATTATTCATGTTGTTGTTAAAACTTAAAATAAAATTTCCCAATCTGTTAGGCAACTTTATGCCAGTCAGACAATCTGTGGAAGATCACAACTTATAAACATATCTACCAAAAATTGAAGTTTTTAAGCATCTAAATCTAGTTCTTTCCCAAGTTTGAGATGCAAACCAAAAAAGTAGCAATGGGAAGAAATTCTTCTAAAGCACTTGCTAGTCCAAAAGTTTCAAAAACTCAGAAGAAGGTGCCTGAAGATTTCAATAACCAAGAGAACAAAGCCTCTCAGATGATTACATCCTCTGCTAGAAAAAAAAAACCAGGTTAGTTGGTTACCCTTTTTTATTTTTTGACATTATTATTACTTTTTGTTCACTGAGGATTATAAATTTGGATGCTTTATGTATCTATATCTTTTGTAACTAGCAGCAGCCACCTACCCAAAGGATAGCAATGAGAATGTTGATGCAACTTATTTAAATACTAGAGGCATATGTTTGGACAATGATTCTTATATTGCAATCAACAACATGTCTGTGGATTCTGAGGTAATCATATATCTGTCCATTTGTTGTTTGACTTTTGGATTTCATTTTCATCAATCATCATCATAAGATAAATGGCAATATCTTGTAATTATGGATTCTCACAAAGTGAAAGTGTTTCTTTTTGATATGATGTAGGGATGTGAGACAACAAAATCTTTTTCAAATGGAACCATATTTTCTCTGGCGTTCCATATTTCCAGAAATACTGAAGGAGAAATTGTAGATGGAGGTATATAATTAAACTGCTATTTTGCTTACATGAAACAGATTTAGCTTAATATTAGCATAAAATATGTTTATTTGTGATACATAATTAGGATATGGTCTATCAAGTGAAGTGTCAGCCATATACCAATGATGAAAGACTCAAAGCTAAAATGTGTTGATGAGACTCTAGTGAACACAATAGATCGAGATGGGAACATGCTTCCTATTAACATGATCAATGGCCTTGCTCTTACTCGTGATCCGCTAGTTGTTCTTCTAAGTTTTTTTTTTGACATGAAAATCTATGTATTCACCTTCTGTTACATCTTTTGCTAGTGCTGACATGGCAGTGAGACAACAGCCACATCAGAAGATGTATAAGCTGAGAACTGGTTGTGTTAATGTGTCCCATTCTCATAAACTTGGTAACAGGGAGCACACAAAGGCTACAGCTCAAGAAACATGTGACAGTTGGCGAAAAAGGTGTTGTTTTAGCCCCCTCCCCCCCCCCCTTTTTTTTTTTTGATATTTTACATTTGTATAAACCTAATATGCTTTTGATTTCTGAAATAAATTGATTTGTGCAGGGGAAACGAGGCTTATAAGAGTGGAGATTTATCAGAAGCTGAAGTATGTTATTCAAAGGGTATTAGTTCAATACAACATACAGAGACACCTGGCGTTTGTATACAACCTCTTATTTTCTGTTATAGCAATCGTGCAACTATACGCATGGAATTGACTGAAATTCATTCCATTTCCTCTAGCCAACCAAACATGATAATGGAATGTAATGATCTATTCCATTATTGTTATGGATTTTATTTGTTTATGTATGCTCTTACAAGATTTGTTGTAAGTCCTTTAATCCCAAGCCACTAGACATCAGGATAGTTATTAGCTTTTGTACACAATTGTCTAACTAAATGTACCTTTTAAACTGGGATAGTGCAGGCCTATGCTTGAGATCACATTTTCAACAATAGACATACCAAAGCTCCTAAGTCAGGTATTAAAAATTCCACCTTTTGCCCTTGGCTTGATGCATATTTACTATTTAGCTTATTATTTTGATTTACACTTGCAGGAAATTAGAAGCAAGGAGCTACATAATGATGTTTCATAGGTACTCCCTGGTTATAAACAAGTATGAATATGATTTACACTTCCAGTTCACATTGTATCCAATTATGGAGAGGATATTTGGCCCCATAGTAGTAGCTCGTTTGCAGGAGTAAGCAATTTTTCTTTAATTTAGTTTTTCTTTTACCATTTGTTTAATTTAACTATTCATTTTTGATGTAATTATTGATTTTGCATGAGAGAAAAAAAGTTTTATATATGAATCTTGAAAAATGGGATGTTTGTTTGATAAGTGAGGTCTTGAATATGTTTTGTGTAGGTTGTGTCTATACCACTACTCACAAGTTATCCATTCATAGCCATGTTGACTGGATTTGCTCTCCCGTTGACTTTAAATTTTGCATCCATTATAAAGAATGTTTTATCTGTAAGTTTTTCAGGGACTAAATCTGTCTACTTCATTAATTGCATGCTACTATTAGTTTATTACTTAATATAAGATAATATTTGCACATATTGCAAAATGCAAGAAATGTTATAATTATTTTTAGCTTGATAATTTGGTTTCATGTCATCAACAGGTATCCATCATAACGGGGACATTCATGCTGCAAAATAAAGTTGTGGTAATCTTCGCCTCCTCAGTTCTATAGCTTTTTTTAGGGTTAGATTCATAAAGTAACAATGCACTTTCATTGATTTATTTATTTATTACAAGTTTATAACATCCTAATTTCATTTTTTTCTTATTAGAACATTGTACTTTGAAAAATCTACCCAATTATCTTATTGTATAGCTTGAGTGCATCTATGGCTTAATCTTAATAATAATTCAGTTTTATATTATCTTATTGTCAAGTTAGTTTAGTAAGCTTAAGAAGAGTAAACATGGTATCCTTATCTCAGTTGCAGTCAAATCACAAGCTTCCGGGGCCAATTCAGTTGTTGCGACATTTTCTGAATTCAAACACCTTCTTCTTGTGTATAAGTTCAATAGCAAACTCATTACTTTCTTGTGTATAAGTTCTATTAGAAGACAAACATATTTTTGATCCCTTTGAGATTTATCCATTTGTCTACTATTGGAATGATTATTTGTATGACATCAACTTTTGTGCAATGTATTATATTTTTTGTATATGGTATTTTATTTTCTATTATGAGACATGAAATGGAAATTTAATTTGAAAATTAGTAAATCTATAAATAATTTTTTTTAAACAGTTAAAATTATGATACGCAAAAATGTGTGTCATCTGCATTTATGACATGGCCTTTCTTGACAGGGGCTTTCTTGATACGCATTGCGTGTCATTAACACGCGCGTCGTAAGGTTACGATACGCAAATGCGTGTCGTCTTCCTTTATGACAGGGCCTTTCTTGATACGCATTGCGTGTCATAAACGTGCGTCGTAATTGCGCATCGTAAATGAGCGTCGTAAATGCGCGTCGTAAATGTGCGTCGTCTCTCTTTATGACAGGGCCTTCCTTGACGCGCATTTGCGCGTCGTCTGAGCCCTTTACGACGCGCAATGAGCGTCGTAAAAGGCTGTTTTTCTAGTAGTGCATCATTTTATTTTATCACACATCAACTATTTCATCTACTCATGTTTTATCCCAACATATTTGTAGATATAAAATAAATATATAGTTTAAATCATTTAAAACATGTATACATATCTTTCACCAGCATAGACAACAAGTATTCAGAAAATATGCACACATAGCACGTAATTTATATTAAAATACTTCATATCTATGTGTAAGATGAAAGGGACTATGCACTCACTTGGAAAAGGTGGTGAATCTGCTTTCGAACAGCGCTTCGTTATCTCAAAACATTTATCCCTCAATAAAACCTAGTATCAATATCACTTGGGTTTAGTCTAACGCTACCCGCAACTAATTAATAGTCTAGCTATTATTATTATATAAGCGTTAAACAACACTCTATATAACTCATAATAATACCCCAAATAATTATTTTAAGGACCTAATAACATTACTATATTGAAACATAACCTAACTAAAGATAGGGTAGGTACAACTCACTTACAGCGGGTTTCCTTGGAAACCGGGCTCCGCCGGAGCAGAGTTTCTGAGCCGAAAGGCTCTTTTCTCGAGGCTTCGGGAGCCTCAGGGCTTCCTTCGGGTGCTAGGGGGTTTACCTAGACTTTAGGGGGGGGGGGTTGGGGCTTTAGAGAGAGAAACTAGAGAGAGAAAGAAGGGTTTGAAGGTGTGAGGAAGTGAGGGAACCCGACACCTCTATTTATAGGGGTACTGACTGATGGACTCGCTTTCCTATGAAGACCTACTCGACGAGTTGGGGCATGTGGCAGCCTTCTGGTGGTGCCACGTGTCCAATTCTGGTGGTGTCACGTCACCCCCTATCGCATATCAGTCTTCAAACTTAGAAAAATCATAATTCTCGCATACTAGCTCCGTTTTCGACGTTCTTTTTTTCAACGCGTAGGTAAAATCAAGATCTACAACTTTCATTTATACTCTGTCGGCTAATTCTTGACCGGTCTCAAATTTAACAGTAGGAGACGATTAGACTGTTAAATGACCGCGAAGAATTCGTAACTCCTTCAAACGGACTCCGTTTTCGTATGTATTTTTACCGTTGAGTTCCTATTAATGAGATCTTCAAATCTCATTTAGGTCGCATAATCCAAAAACCGCTCGAACTAAAATTCAAGTTTCGGGCTGTACACTGCTAAGTCGAAATTTTGAAAAATCATAACTTCCTCATACGAAGTCAGATGGGCGTTCTTTTTATGGATTTTATCGTTTTAACATACTCTATGACTTTGGTTTAGACTACTAAGACTAAAAATTCTTCTATCGTAAATTCACTTTTTATGCTTCCCGGTGTCGTGCCGGTTTTGCCGTAAAACTTCAACGGGCCATAACTTCTTCGTTATAACTCGGATTTTGGCGTTCTTTATATGTACAGAAACCTTGATACATATTCTACAACATGGTTAAGACTATTTATTATAAGTAATATTTTGCCAAAAAGTCATTTTCGACACTTATTGCCACTAAATTGACTAGCCCGGATCTGCGGGCGTTACAATTATCTCCCCCTTAGGATGATTACGTCCCGGAATCATCAATGAAACAGGATTGTATAATGACTCAATACATTATCTCTTCATCCTAGGTAATAACTGTAACTTCTATGTTGCTTTGAACGAGTATCTAACTCTTGGACTCCTTGACTGCAGGCGGTGCTCGGTCTTGCACCTGCTCGTTAGACTTTCAATCATGACCTTCGTGTCACAACCTCATTCTTTATCAGAGACTCCTTCTTCTTCTTAACAAACTTAGGATAAGTTAATTTGATAACTACAATTGACCGATGTGTCATATTCTAATGACCTATCATCGTATGAGCAACACTTTGACTCAGGTCTCTTAGAGTCAAATTCCGGAATGGAATATGCCTTCCTTCATGGTCTAATGTGATATAATCACATTTTAACATGTATCATTTCTAGCTACCAACTTCTTTAACAACGAGCGCGATACTTCTATTGATCGCTTTGATTTCAATCGTTTGGTTTAAGTCGGACGCTACATCAAACTTGGTTCTCTGAACCACGTAACCTACTCATCGTAGTCGGACTCAATGTGATATGACCACTAGTGTCGGGATAACAACAATCTTCTTAGTCATTACCGAAACAATGGTAACGACATACTTGAATAAAACGAAATCAATTACTACCTTCTTGGTAACCTTGTGACTTTCTGTAACGCCCGTAGATCAGGGCTAGTCAATTTAGAGACGATAAGCGTCAAAAATGACTTTTTTGGGAAAGATTATTTAGAAGGAGTAATCTTAACTAAGATGTAGTTTATGTTACGAGGTTTCTGGATATATAAAGAACGTCGAAATCCGAGTTATAACGAAGAAGTTATGACCTGTCGAAGTTTCACGACAGAACCGGCACGACACAGCGCGACGTAAATAGTGAATTTACATTAGAGCGATATTTATCCAAAACAATCTAAATGAGAATTGAAGATCTCATTGATAGTAGTGCAACGACGGAAAGACGGACGAAAACGGACGTCAGACGAAGGAGTTATGAGTTTATAACGGAGTTTTCCTGTCCCGGCCTACTAAAAATAATATATAAGTAATATAATTATAATATATTAAAAATAAAGTCAAAATTAGCCAACGGAATCTAAACGAGAGTTGTAGAGCATAATCTCACCTTCACGTCGATATAAAGAACGTCGAAAACGGAGTTCGTATGCAAAAGTTATGAATTTCTGAAGTTCGGGGCGCGAAACCCCAAAACTGTCAGATACCCTGACGTGGCCAGTCTTCTGACACCTCCGGGAGTCCCCCAGATGCAACTTGCGATGACGCATGCAGTGACGACCAAGCCCACGACGTGGCAAGGGCCAATTTTGCCCTATAAATAGATTTGAAGGGCCAACCAAGTTTGGTTGCTCATTCTCTCATCTCTCACCCATATTACCTCGATTTACGTGTAAAGAAGTACCCCAGAAGCCCCGGTATCATCCCGCGACCCGAAGCGAGTCCCGAAGCCCGAAGATCCCGAGAAATGCAATTCCCGAGTCGGAGCTCTGCCCGCGAGGAGCCCGATTTTTGTGAAGATCTTCCAGATCTACTAAAGAATACTACTTCTATAAGTCACAGTGTTGTCTGATCATCTTCTGATCAAGAGAGTGTATAGTCTCTTTCACAAACACGTTTTTAATACAAGTATTGTTTGAATGTATTAAGTATATGTTTTGTGTGAGTGTGTAGTTACTTTCTTCTAACTTATAGATAGGAGTTATTCTCTATGAGATACGTGTTGTGTATGTGTCTCATCTATTATTTGTAATGTGTATTGGATGAACATGTTATACAGGTTTTAAACTATGTATAAAAGTGTATATTTATATCTACGAAAATGTTGGGTAGAACAAGGGTAGATGGGATAGTTGGTGACTATGGAGTTAGCGCCTATTGTATAAACCTTGGTGACTATGGAGTTAGCGTCTATTGTTAAGTAAACCTTGGTGACTATGGAGTTAGCGCCTACTGTTAAGTAAACCTTGGTGACTATGGAGTTAGCGCCTACTGTAAAGTAAACCGTGGTGACTATGGAGTTAGCGCCTATTGTATAAGCCTTGGTGACTATGAAGTTAGCGTCTATTGTATAAACCTTGGTGACTATGAAGTTAGCGCCTATTGAGTAAACCCTGGCAACGATGTGACTTCGTGCCTATACCTCAGGTCAATCCTTAAGAATGAAGTATAGATGATTCTTAGGGTAGATCCTTAAGATAAATGGAGATAATGGGGATGGGTAATTGGGTTGATTGTTTGATGATTAAATATAATAAATATATTATTGTGGATTGAAAACCTTATATGCTCACCAGGCTCACAAACCTGACCCACTTAGTTTTCTTTGCATTACAGGTAATGGCACAAGAGTATAAGTTGGTGGACTTGACGAGAGATTTTGGATTATAGATCAGTAGTTATAAATAAATGTTGTAAGGTCTATTTTATACTGTTTATGCTTTTGGTGTGTATCGGAACATGACATCCCGAGATTTTGTTATTTAATGAAAATACATTTCTTTAAAGAAATGCTTTGATAAATTCTTATCACATTTTTGTTTTGGGAACAAATTACTCAACCGTTTTCTTTAAATGATTACTCTGATTTATAAAACAAAGCATAAACAAATCGGTCTTTTCTGGCCGTAAAATTGGGGATGTCACAGTTGGTATCAGAGCATTAGTTTAAGCGAACTAGGAATTTGTAGGATTTCTAGACTTAAACTTAGAATGCTAAGCGATGATTGTGAGATGAGTTTCTACCATATTTTAAGACACGAGCACTAGTATATTTTAGCAATGATGCCTAAAATGCTTTTATGTGCTAAATGTTATGTGTTTTCCATATATGCTATTATTTGTTCGGATCTATGGTCTGTTGCCGACCGGATCTGGAGACCTTATGTGTTTAGGATTCTAAGCGTTTGATACGATATTAGAACTAGCATGTAAACATTTCAGAATGATAAGGAGATTTATACGTCTATCGTAAATAAAGCTTTCCTATCTTAAATTCTCGCCCGGTGCACCGAACGTCTGCTTGGATGTACAAAACGTTATGGTGAAGAATCGTAGAGAATTGAGTAAATGGAGGAAATGAAAGGCTTATAATATTGAATGACACCTATCGGAAGATATCGTAAGAGTGGTGTCTTGCCTTTAGTTTATGTTTGATAAAATAGCGGAACGTTTAGAGGAGTACGGTACGTCTGAAGTACACCTTCGATTGGCAGGATGATGGAACGACTGGTGTAATTCTTGAAGTTGTCCCATAATCTAGAATTTCCATCACCAATCGAGTTGAAGTATGATTGATGATAGAAGATACGCATGGAAGAAGTCCTAGTAGAGTCTAGGAAAAAAATTTATGATTATTTGGACACATTCGTATGTGTTAACTTGTTTGGTGACTTGGTCGACTGAGGGACAATACTTGGGACGAGTATGAGTAGGTGTGAATGGTAGTAGAGATCTATACTACTGGAAGCACAAGACTCACGCTTGGATCAAGGAAAGTCACAAGGTTACCAAGAAGCTAGTGATTGGTCTCGTTTTATTCAAGTATGTCGTTACCATTGTTTCGGTAATGACTATTGTGATGATTGTTATTCCGACCCCAGTGGTCATATCAAATTCAGTCCGACTACGATGAGAGGTCATCGGGACACGACTCATCGGTCTGTTATAATAGATAAGGGAATGTACTTATCCTAAGAAGAAGGAGTCCTCAAAAAGGATTTATTTTGTAACTCGAATGTTATGATTGAAAGTCCAACATAGTACGAAGAGCAGATGCAGGATTGAGCATCAAGGTTATTGCTTAGGATGGAGAGATAACTTATGGATTCAGTATACAAATCCTATTTCGTTGATGATTCCGGGACGTAATCATCCTAAGGGGGAGATAATTGTAACGCCCGTAGATCAGGGCTAGTCAATTTAGAGACGATAAGCGTCAAAAATGACTTTTTTGGGAAAGATTATTTAGAAGGAGTAATCTTAACTAAGATGTAGTTTATGTTACGAGGTTTCCGGATATATAAAGAACGTCGAAATCCGAGTTATAACGAAGAAGTTATGATATGTCGAAGTTTCACGACAGAACCGGCACGACACAGCGCGACGTAAATAGTGAATTTACATTAGAGCGATATTTATCCAAAACAATCTAAATGAGAATTGAAGATCTCATTTATAGTAGTGAAACGACGGAAAGACGGACGAAAACGGACGTCAAACGAAGGAGTTATGAGTTTATAACGGAGTTTTCCTGTCCCGGCCTACTAAAAATAATATATAAGTAATATAATTATAATATATTAAAAATAAAGTCAAAATTAGCCAACAGAATCTAAACGAGAGTTGTAGAGCATAATCTCACCTTCACGTCGATATAAAGAACGTCGAAAACGGAGTTCGTATGCAAAAGTTATGAATTTCTGAAGTTCGGGGCGCGAAACCCCAAAACTGTCAGATACCACGACGTGGCAAGCAGTGCCACGACGTGGCCAGTCTTCTGACACCTCTGGGAGTCCCCCAGATGCAACTTGCGATGACGCATGCAGTGACGACCAAACCCACGACGTGGAAAAAGGTGCCACGACGTGGCAAGGGCCAATTTTGCCCTATAAATAGATTTGAAGGGCCAGCCAAGTTTGGTTGCTCATTCTCTCATCTATCACCCATATTACCTCGATGTACGTGTAAAGAAGTACCCCAGAAGCCCCGGTATCATCCCGAGACCCGAAGCGAGTCCCGAAGCCCAAAGATCCCGAGAAGTGCAATTCCTGAGTCGGAGCTCTGCCCGCGAGGAGCCCGGTTTTTGTGAAGATCTTCCAGATCTACTAAAGAATACTACTTCTGCAAGTCACAATGCTGTCTGATCATCTTCTGATCAAGAGAGTGTATAGTCTCTTTCACAAACACGTTTTTAATACAAGTATTGTTTGAATGTATTAAGTATATGTTTTGTGTGAGTGTGTAGTTACTTTCTTCTAACTTATAGATATGAGTTATTCTCTATGAGATACGTGTTATGTGTATGTGTCTCATCTATTATTTGGAATGTGTATTGGATGAACATGTTATACAGGTTTTAAACTATGTATAAAAGTGTATATTTATATCTACGAAAATGTTGGGTAGAACAAGGGTAGATGGGATAGTTGGTGACTATGGAGTTAGCGCCTATTGTATAAACCTTGGTGACTATGGAGTTAGCGTCTATTGTTAAGTAAACCTTGGTGACTATGGAGTTAGCGCCTACTGTTAAGTAAACCTTGGTGACTATGGAGTTAGCGCCTACTGTAAAGTAAACCGTGGTGACTATGGAGTTAGCGTCTATTGTATAAGCCTTGGTGACTATGAAGTTAGCGTCTATTGTATAAACCTTGGTGACTATGAAGTTAGCGCCTATTGAGTAAACCCTAGCAACGTTGTGACTTCGTGCCTATACCTCAGGTCAATCCTTAAGAATGAAGTATAGATGATTCTTAGGGTAGATCCTTAAGATAAATGGAGATAATGGGGATGGGTAATTGGGTTGATTGTTTGATGATTAAATATAATAAATATATTATTGTGGATTGAAAACCTTATATGCTCACCAGGCTCACAAACCTGACCCACTTAGTTTTCTTTGCATTACAGGTAATGGCACAAGAGTATAAGTTGGTGGACTTGACGAGAGATTTTGGATTATAGATCAGTAGTTATAAATAACTGTTGTAAGGTCTATTTTATACTATTTATGCTTTTGGTCTGTAACGGAACATGACATCCCGAGATTTTGTTATTTAATGAAAATACAATTTTTTAAAGAAATGTTTTGATAAATTTTTATCACATTTTGTTTTGGGAACAAATTCCGCAACCGTTTTCTTTAAACGATTACTCTAATTTATAAAACAAAGCATAAACAAATCGGTCTTTTCTGGCCGTGAAATTCGGGATGTCACACTTTCCCTGATCCAAGTGTGAGTCATGTGTTTCCGGTAGTGTAGGCCTCTACTACCATTCACACCTACTCATACTCGTTCCAAGTATTATCTTGTAGTTTTCCAAGTCATTATCACAAAAAAAAACAATTTTAACACATAAAAATGTGTCCAAACTATCAGAAAAATTTCCCCTATACTCTACTAGGACTTCTTCTATGCGTATCTTCAATCATCAATTCTGCTTCAACTTGGTTGGTGGTGGAAATTCAATACGATGGGATAACTTCATTGATTATACCAAAAGTTCTTTCTTTTTGCTAATCGAAAGTGTACTTCTCCCATACTAGACGTATTTATTTATTAGACACAATCTAAAGGCAAGATACCTCTCTTACGATATCTTCCAACAAGCGTCATTCACTATCACAAGACTCCTCGTTTCCTCCATTTACTCAATTCACTACGAGCCTTCACCATGACGTTACATTCACGGAAGCATGTGTTCAACGCATCGAGACAAGAATATAGATAGAGAAGATTTTAGACACATAATCCTCCTTCTTACTTCGAAAAGTTACATGTCATTTATAATACCATAATTAAACGTTTAGAAATCTGAACACATAAAATTTCCAGATCCGGTCAGCAACAGACCATAGATCCGATCATATAATGCATATCATAAATCATTTTGCACATAAAAGCATGTTAGGAATTTTCCCTAAATAAACTAGTGCTTGTGTCTATTCAGGTGTATTACCTAAATTTTATTAGACACGCTCCTCACAATCATTGCTTAGCATTCTAAGTTTAAGTCTAGAAATCCTACAAATTTCTAGTTCGCTTAAACTAATGCTCTGATACCAACTATGACATCCCAATTTTCACGGCCAGAAAAGACCGATTTTTGTTTATGCTTTATAAAAATCAAAGTATCTCTTTCAATAAAAACGTTGCGGAATTTGTTCCCAGAAAAACATGATAATTTCATTATCAAAGCATTTTCGAAGAAATGTATTTTTATTCATTTAAAAACATTTGGGATGTCATCGTCAATACAGAAACATAAGCATAAACAGAACTTACATTCATTTTACACTAGTGACCTATATCTCCTTAATCTCTCAGTGTAATGTAACTTCACATCGTCACCTGTGATACAAGTAAACTGAGTGGGTCAGGTTGGTAACCTGGTGAGTACATAGGGTTTTCAACCCACAATAATACAATTATTATGTTTAATCATCAAACAATTAACCCAATTACCCATCCCCGTTATCTTCTTTATTCCTAAGTACCTTCCCTAAGGATTTATCCTAAGGGACGTCTCCTACATCATATTTACCTCTCGTCTCCTTACATCGCATTTCCTTATATGTTTGTTCCTAAGGACTCTCCCTAAGGATCATTACCTACATCGCGTAGACAATATTGATTCAGGGATTACTTCCTCAATACATGCCCAACAAGGGTTAGGGTATCATCGCATGAATACGTAGTTACAACATCGCCTGTACTCGTAATTCATAGTAAGGGGTTAGAGTATCATCGCATGAATACGTAGTTACAACATCGCCTGAACTCGTAATTCATAGTAAGGGGTTAGAGTATCATCGCATGAATATGTAGTTACAACATCGCCTGAACTCGTAATTCATAGTAAGGGGTTAGAGTATCATCGCATGAATACGTAGTTACAACATCGCCTGAACTCGTAATTCATCACCTACAGGTTATGAGCCTGCTGGTGTTTCCACGGGGTTGTCTATAATAGTCCGTGGTCACCATCTATACTCTAGTAGATGACTACATCTCCAAATTGCCGGACAAGGTTATAGTCTCTTTCATCCTACATCACCGATTCATCATCATCTATCTATCCTCACCTAATTATCATCACCTTCCTATCATCACCTATCTCTCATCATTTTATTTTATCACACATCAACTATTTCATCTACCCATGTTTTATCCCAACATATTTGTAGATATAAAATAAATATATAGTTTAAATCATTTAAAACATGTATACAAATCTTTCACCAGCATAGACAACAAGTATTCAGACAATATGCACACATAACACGTAATTTATACTAAAATACTTCATATCTATGTGTAAGATGAAAGGGACTATGCACTCACTTGGAAAAGGTGGTGATTCTGCTTTCGAACAACGCTTCGTTATCTCAAAACATTTATCCCTCGATAAAACCTAGTATCAATATCACTAGGGTTTAGTCTAACGCTAACCGCAACTAATTAATAGTCTAGCTATTATTATTACTATATAAGCGTTAAAAAACACTCTATATAACTCATAATAATATCCCAAATAATTATTTTAAGGACCTAATAACATTACTATATTGAAACATAACCTAACTAAAGATAGGGTAGGTACAACTCACTTACAGCAGGTTTCCTTGGAAACCAGGCTCCGCCGGAGCAGATTTTCTGAGCCGAAAGGCTCTTTTCTCGAGGCTTTGGGAGCCTCAGGGCTTCCTTCGGGTGCTAGGTGGTTTACCTAGACTTTAGGGGGGGGGGGGGGGGGTGGGGCTTTCGAGAGAGAAAGAAGGGTTTGAAGGTGTGAGGAAGTGAGGGAACCCGACACCTCTATTTATAGCGGTGCTGACTAATGGACTCGTCGAGTAGGAAGACCTACTCGCCGAGTTAGGGCATGTGGCAGCCTTCTGGTGGTGCCACGTGTCCAATTCTGGTGGTGCCACGTCACCTCCTATCGCGTATCAGCCTTCAAACTTAGAGAAATCATAATTCTCGCATACTAGCTCCGTTTTCGACGTTCTTTTTTCAACGCGTAGGTAACATCAAGATCTACAACTTTTATTTAGACTCTGTCGGCTAATTCTCAACCGATCTCAAAGTTAACAGTAGGAGGCGATTAGACTGTTAAATGACCGCGAAGAATTCGTAACTCCTTCATACGGACTCCGATTTTGTATGTATTTTTACCGTTGAGTTCCTATTAATGAGATCTTCAACTCTCATTTAGGTCGCGTAATCCAAAAACTGCTCGAACTAAAATTCGAGTTTCGGGCTGTACACTGCTAAGCCGAAACTTTGAAAAATCATAACTTCCTCATACGAAGTCAGATTTGGGCGTTGTTTTTATGGATTTTCTCGTTTTAACATACTCTATAACTTTGGTTTATACTACTAAGGCTAAAAAGTCTTTTATCATAAATTCACTTTTTACGCTTTCCGGTGCCGTGCCGGTTTTGCCGTAAGAGTTCGACGGACCATAACTTCTTCGTTATAACTCGGATTTCGGCGTTCTTTATATGTATGAAAACCTTGAAACATATTTTACAACTTGGTTAAGACTATTTATTATAAATAATCTTTTGCCGAAAAGTCGTTTTCGACACTTATTGCCTCTAAATTGACTAGTCAGGATCTGCGGGCGTTACACATATCTAGTTTAAATTTAAACTTACCTTAAATAACTCTAATTCTTAAAGTTCTTGTAGGTGTGACATAATCTCTTTATTTTTAAAGCCTATTTTTTAAGGAACACCTACGAAATTAATCGGGTGCAAATTTTGTATGGATTCAAACTATTGTTCCAGATTTTATATTGATTTTTATATAATTGGTTGTACGCAAATCATCATTACTTATTAAAAATAATACAAGATTCTACTATTGACATAGTGTTTTTCTAAATATATTGTGAATACATTTCAAATAGTTTTCACATTCCGGAACAGATCATGTTATTCCGGACACATCATAATATTATTAGAGGGGGGGGGGGGGGGGGGGGGGTAACGGATAGGCTACCAAGATACTGGGGACTAGTCTAACAAACAAATTAAAGAAAAATAGAATCTAGACCTATAGAGAAGATACTTTCTGAAGATGTTATTTGTATTTCGAAAATATACTTCATATTCCGAAAAGGTACTTTACGCATTAAGGCATGAAATTTAAGTAGATAAACATGTGAAACAAAGCTAGTTGGTAGAATCTATGTATTCTTTCAAACAAAAACAAAACAAAACAAAAAACAACATTTGAGTTCCTATTTTTAGATTTTTCATAGAAATGAAAAAGAGTCGAGCTACTTGTGAGATAACCGAGCTCACATCGTTAAGTGCTCGAGACGAGCTAAGCCTTAATGAGTCTGAACCCGATCTCGAGCCTTGACGAGTTTGAACTTAAACTCCAGCCTCTAGTTAAGAGCTCGGTCTTGAGCCTCTAGTTAAGAGCTCGGTCTCGAGCCTCTTAGGTAAGAGCACGTTTAAGCCAGCGAGCTTTAACAAGTTTTTGTACAATATAAATTCAATAGTTTTATATATATATATATATTATTTATAGAGTTTAAAATTACATAACAAGTTCAAATGTGTCATCAAACAAGCTCGATGTCTATTACTAAAAAGTTGAGTTTTAGCTCGTTAAGGCTTCACAAACAAACGAGCATTAACGAGCTGATCTCGAACTTTATATAAGCTTCACACATTGGTCTCCAGCTATATATTCCATGCCCGAACTAAGTTCAAGCTTCTATAACTTCAAACGAGCTTAGTGACGGAGCTAAGAATTTTGAGATGGGGTATAAAGATAGTCGAAATTGAAAATAATATTTGTATAAAATTACTTAGTATTTGAAGACGAGAGCATTTGTACAACAAAGTTTACTTTTGGGATGAAATAGTTATAAAATATTTGGATTGAGAAGTGCAATTTTTTGCAAAGCATAAAGCCTATTTTTTGTAATTTACTCTAGATTTATAAATTATAAACAAAATTTATTTGAAAAAATTGTCCAAGCAGATTTAATAATGATCTTATTTTGAACGTATCGACCAGATCTATTTAATAGAATAAATTGTTTTATATGCTGTTATATACCTACTGATAAATTCCATTACTAATATTAATATTATTAGGGTATAAAACGAATATATAAAGAAAGAGGGGTGTATATCGGAACTTAAGTTTAAGACAAAGGGAGGAAGCTGACATCAACTCAACGTCTTCCATTAGAAAAAGAGAACATGAAAATGTATAAATTGTAAAGGTATGGATACAAGATACTTAAGCTTGTTCATACATCAAAATTCTTTATGGGGATACAACTGTGGACAACTAGATACGTCATTGAACTAGCCTAGTTGGATTAATATCAAGCTCGATTCAGTTCGATTTCTTTATATTTCTATCTATAAATTGCCAATTGCCACTATCGGAAGTAATCTGTAAATTTTTTGTTACTCTTTATACTATCCGTGTTTTGGTGGGGACTTAGGTGTACATTGTTTTTTATCTGCAAATTTTCTTGTTTTTTTCTGGTTGCTGTGCGGACCATACGTGTAGACATTAGAATTTGCAGATTGTTTGTTTTTTTGAAGAATGAAGACCTAGAAAGGTTTGCGCGTCCTCTTCTTGGCGCAGATGTGGTCCTGTAAACCAGAGTCTTCATGTGGTCCTGTAAACTAGAGTGTTCAAACATTTTCAGACATCTTATAGCCTAAAAAACACACATATCTTAGGTTGTTTTTTATTTATTTATTTATTTTAACTTAGATCATTCCAACTTTATTTATGATAAACAATTTGGAAAAAAAAAAAGTTACAATACTTAAAGAAAAAAGGTTCGACGACACAATCATGACTTTTGTGATAAATTTATAAATAAAAATTTAATTACAATAATGGTTGTTAGAATTTTTTATATAGATATGAAAAAAATATCATAATATTGTCTTATATTTTTTGTATCAATTTTGTATAAAACATTATTTAATGCAATATCATTAATTTCTTGGAATAGATATTTATGGCTAGTTTTAATTGATTTAATTGAAAAGGTATAATGAAATTTTCATTTAAAATCAAAGTTTCTTTTCATTCATGTGTTAAATTCTTTTATCCTTAAGTACAATGTTTAGGTATATCTTTGAGACCAAAGTTTGTTGGCTTTTATCAAAAATATATGTTATTTCGTACCATTTTATTTTCGCTTTTTATACAATAATACATAAAGGTCAATCTACATTTGTTAATTATCTATAACAAAGTCATAAAATTATTGAAAAACTCTTTTTAAATTATAAAAAAATTGGTTTAATTAGATTTTAGTTTATTCTAGTAGCATGCAGATGTTAAAAAACAAACAGTCTTCTTTTTTCAGACTGTAGACGTTTGGTCCACCTCTTCTACTACAGAGGTATGCATATATGGTCCACAGACTGCATACATTTTGTCTCTGAAAAAACAAACAACACCTTAGTCTACTTATGTCTGTTTTGTGGATTTGTAATCTGTACAAAATTTTTTTGTTAAGCATGAATCATTTTACTAATTTCTTTAAACATGTGGACCATTTCTAAAAGATACGTAGGGGCCTTTTCTGTAAATTACAAAGAGAGTTTTTGAATTTATTTTCTATATAAGAACCAAACATGCCAGTGCCAAACTCGAACATAAAAAATGTACAATGACCTTTTATGTAAATTAAAAGACAACTTTTGTAATCTATTTTTTACACATGGACTAAACATACCAACATACAAAACTATTATGTTCAAAGTCAAAAACCCAGAAATTTAATATTCATAGGCTACTTGTTTATTATTATTATTATTATTATTATTATTATTATTATTATTATTATATATAATAACTGTATAAAAAAGTATTTCGATATAAGTTGTTGCTGATGGTTCCATTTATATAGGACAGACTAGACAACTTCTGTTTCGCATTTGCACCGCGTACAAACATTATCCTCTCTTGGATGTTGTATTTATGCAACTATTAGCTCCAATAATCTTGATTTTGATTCTCTTTTACAATTGAAGGAGTTCTAGGATGTCATATTGATTGATGTTAAAATCCATGACTGTTTGCGATTTACATAATGTAGTTCTTTGGTGGATTTCCGTTTAAACATCATGCAAGTGATCATAATAGTTTCCTCTTTTAGTTGTTCATGTGCTTCATATATATCTTATTTTCAGTCATTTCCTACCTCTATGTTTTCAAAATCAATAAGGGTAAAGTTTAATTTGTTTCCATTACATCAGAGACCCTTTTCCGTCTATAGTGATCACAGTGGAAGGAATTAGTACGAAATGGAGTTTTGTTGAAGCACAAGTAAGGTTTTTCGTCATGTTTCTTAATTTCTTGGTTGATGTGATTGATTAATTCAATAATTCTTACTATACGAAGAAAATCAAGAAATTGGCTAATTGCAGGAAGCAAAAGTTGAGAAACTTATGAATTTACTAAAGGAAAAGCAAATTGGTGTTGTTGGTGTTCTTACTTCTGCACAAAATCATTGGGTTTACTTTTTGACCAACCATGTTTTCCAGAGATATACAAAATCAACCTATATGTATCTTCTTCATCTAATATTTTAAAGTAAATAGTGACTTTGCATGAGGATTATTACAAGTTGGTGTGTACAGAAACCCTTCATCGGGGTTGTTTACCAGTTTATTTATAATTTGGGCTTTAGCCCATGTAATCCATCTAAAGGCTTTGATCAGTATTCAATTTCAGTTTAGATTCTTGGAGTTAGTGTGATGATAAATATGGAACTTCAACTAAGAAACATCGGAATGTGTATAAAAGTTTGTTAATTTTACAAGAATCGTGTTGTGATTAACTTATTTTTCCCTAAAAACCGGGATCAATTTTGGAAAATTCATCCTCAATTGATATTGGCATCGGTTTTGCAGGTGAGGCAAGTTAAAAACGTAGTGTTTTAGAGCTTCCATACAAGCCCACCACTGTTGGCATTGATGAATTTGTCTTGGTTCTTTAAAATTGCCAAAGGGATGATAATAACTCTCAGAAAGAAGAATACTCAATACTCTATATTTAAACCAACTAAAAGGAAAGTTTCAAAAATTTCCAATCAAATGTCATGTATACAACATATTTGTACCTAAATCTTTGAGCAAAAAATGAATTTTATTTTGTTTTTTCAGTTCATTGAAGTCCCTGTTGTGATTCTGATATTCAGTTTCTTTTGGAAAGATAAGAATCAAAATTTGGTAATTCATCATTTTTCTTTTTTACAATTTATTAGATCGTTATATCTAAAATATATTTTATACAATCAACTAGGGTTCAATACTTCCATTATTTTTTAGTCAAGAATATGAATTTGTACGTAAAAATTAGTTCCCATTAGCATCTTGGTAATTAAGTATATGTTTTTTTGTAGCAAGTTCACCAAGGCGTTGTAAGATCAATAATGGATGATGTTGGCTACAAGATAATGAAAATGGGAAATGTGTATGTTTCATCCAGGGCACCACAAGATGTTGTAGCAACATGTGGCAAATGCTATGTTTTGAAATGGGTTACATGTTAGTACTTACAAAATAAAACAAACTCTCATAAGTGATTCGATTAAGTAACCATGTTCTTTCATTATTTGTAACTACCCTTTATGATTATTCTTCTAATATGCAACCAGAGGCTCAAATGAATGTCATGGAAGAGAAACCAATTGACTCAGAAGCTGTAGAACCCGAACCAAAACCCACTACTACAGTTCTTTTTCTCTGTAGCTATGAGGGTTGTGGGAAAACATTCATTGATGATGGAGCTTTAAGGAAGTATTCTCATGTTCATGGAGAAAGATAGTTTGTTTTCCATTATGAGAATTGTGGAAAGGTAAATTTTCTCTTGATATTCTCTCTTTATCATAACTTATCGACACTTTAATCAAATATTAATTTTATTACATGGTTTTCTTTGGTTAATCCATCAGACCATTGAAACTTTTGACTTATTTTGCAGAAATTTTTGGATAGCTCAAAGTTAAAGAGACATTTTATAATATATACAAGCCAATGAGATTTTATTTGTCCATATGAAGGTTGTGGTAAGTTAATCACCCTTTTTCCCATCAACATCAGTCTTAGACCTTCGTACAAAAGCAATAAAACAGTCATCTCAGTATAGTGCATGCCATGTTCTGTCTAAAATTTGCTTACTCAATCATTATTGCAGGCTTTCTCATTGGATTTCAACTTAAGGTCACACATGAAAACTCATCCTCAATAAAACTATCACATTTATGGGAAGAGCAATAAATAAAAGTGTTACAATTGTGGAGTTCATAAAGGTACATTTTAGGTGTATTTTCAATTATGAGGATAGGAAGGGCATTATCGTTTTTTTGCTATATACACAACTGAAGTCTTCATGTGTTTCAGAGAAGAATTGTTGGTCTTCATCAAATTATGTCCATTAGATCCACATATATAGTCGATACATGGACACCCTTAGAGGAAAGCTTACTCCCGTAAGATAAACTTTAAAAAAATCAATATTTGAAAACTTTACACATTAAATATGTCTTTAATTTGTATTTTTATACAAATTTTGTGTTCATACAGTCTAGGAACCACAAGACACGTTTCTATGATAACTATAACTCTTTCCACGAAAGAGCTCAATACATTATCTGTCGGGTCAGTTTTAGCTTTTAAAATTTGTTTCCTATAAAGGTGTTGTACTTTGAAAAATATATTAATAATTTTTTATTAAAAAGTGCAATGCTATAATCGGTGGATTCATACATCTAACATGGTTTGAGAAATTGTCAGGTATCAGCCTCCATTTCCAGTTGACTAAGTGAAGGTTGGACCCGAATTTGAGTATGAAGGAGGTATGCGATTTCATTAATCAGATATCTATTTGGATAAAATGCAACAAATAGCAACATACTTTCATTTTATTACTATAATTTGATAGATTTTTCAAAGTATATTATTATCTTTATAAGAAATAAAAACCGAGGAACAATGTTATAAAAAGAAATATTTTAAGTAGCTTTTTATTTAATTAATCAAAAAAAACCTTTTGCTTTAATATCTTGACCATTCAAACTCGCGCCAATTACGCGGGTGGCTTTCATCTAGTTTATATATATATATATATATATATATATATATATATATATTAGTTATATAAATATATTAAATAATAACCATGATTTTGAGTTTCTAAAATTCAACAAAATACCATATTATTAAGTTGTTAGTATAACATTTTGAGATATTAAAAAACTTATCTTTATTAACATATATATTAAGCTATAAATAATTAATTTTTATCCAAAAAATAGTTTCTTTTAGCCTAAATAAAACTTCTTTTAGCCCCAAAACATCAACTTCTTTAGCCCACAAAAAGTCCGTCTAAAATTAATCGGGGGCGGGGGCAGGGTCGGGAGTGTGGAGGTTGGATATTTTGGAGGCATGGGCGGGGGATGCACCTCACCGTCCCGTTTACCCCCGTTGACATCCATGCTCCTACCTATGTTAAATGTTTTGTTAAAGGGTGACAAATGTATTAAAGTATTATCAATTTTATTTAATGTGACACAACATCTAATATTGACATAAGGATAGGTAGAAATAAAATAAGAACTTAAATATCCTTCTATATTTTCTTTCTATTTATCTTAGTCATGTGAAATAGTGACATATATCATATTTTGATAAAAATAATAATATTTTAATATACATGTCATCATTTTAAATGAATAAGAAAATATATAGTAAAAAAAGTAAAAGAATATTTAATTTCTCAAATAAAATGTAGGATGATATCTAATTTCTTTTATAAAAATCTACTAAATTTATCAATATCCATAATTTCTTACATATTAGTTACCGACAAACTGTTTAAAAAAATTATACGTATACAAAGACCATGTCGCTCTTAAAATAAGGGAACCCAACAAGAACAAAAAATCAATTGATAGCGCCAAAATTCGACATATATCCAAATTTGTACACGAGTTGCCGGTAGCCATCTATTCACTCTAAAAATAACGTCACATAAAAAATCGTACAAATTAATCGGATTTAATATAATTGAAGTATCTATATATTCTACAATAATAATAATAATAATAAATTAAATATAATGGGATGAAATAGTTAAAATAATGTGCCATTTCCGAAGTCCCATGTTTCCATGCATTAATCCAGGATTGTTGAATTCATTTGAAGAAAGGAATAAGTAATAACAATCAACTAAATTAAAAACAACTTTTTCTTAAATTTTAATTAAAGATAATAAAAGAAGTAATCGGCCTGAGATGCTCTCCCTGGAAGCATGAAACCACACGGAATCTTTGATTTCAATTGAAAGCAAACCCCTTCCCAGAAGCAATTTCCTCTATGATTTCCACAATCTGTTCATTCGCATTTCCAATCCATCTGTTTTATCTCATTTGCACAATCGACCCTTTTTTTGTCATATACCTTCTTTATCGTTAAATTGTTGACAATGAAAACCAGGATAGTGAGGATTTTGAATTTTTGATGATTTGATATATTTTCTTTAGCAAATAATACATTCGTGTTTGGATTTGACATTTTTGTAAAATGTACATTTTGAGTATAATATTAACACGTAGTTTATTTTGTGATCAATATTCGATATTTCAATCTAAACTATCGTTATAAAATATGAATTTTATACTTGGATATCATAAGATGACAAAAATAATCTTATTCGTTGCATACCCGCAACTAAAACCAGAGTTGACCATATAAATACTTGATTTGATAGACGATGGGGATAAGGACACATAATGATGTTTCTATTGGTCGGGTCCTCAAAACCGACCCGTATATATATATATATATATATATATATATATATATATATATATATATATATATATATATATATATTTTCATGTGAGATCATTGTATTTTGTGAGACAGTAAAGATATAATCATAGCCATACATCTTCGGTTTCAACAAAAGAAATCTAAAATACAAAAAAAAGTGAAGAAAAATTTTATATATATATATATATATATATATATATATATATATATATATATATATATATATATACTATAATAAATGAAAATATTTTTGTCATATGTCACACTCATATTGATTTGGCCATATGTCATTTTGTGGTTAATTTCAATTATATTTTTTTCACATGATATTTTGTGGTTTTTCTATTTTATTCAATTCACATAATATTAAACGTAATAGTTGTAATAAATGTAATAATAAATTGATATCAATTTCAACAATTACTTTTCTTCTAATTTCAATATTTCTAAATTAAAACTCCATTAGTCTCATTTGTGTATTTAACTGAATTATATGTTTAATTTTAAAAGAGAAAAAAAACTTTAATTTTAATAATTGAATATTTTTCTAATTTTTCTTGTAAATTCAAACTTTTTCAAATATTTAGAATTTATGTATTTAATTTTTTTTAAATGAATCCATGTAATACATGAGATTTACACCTACGATATATATATATATATATATATATATATATATATATATATATATATATATATAATTTCTTATTTTCATCATTCTACTAGAATAGTATAATTTATAATTTATTTTAGAAATTTTAATATATTCTAATAAAATAATACATGATTATTCTAATCTAGTATGTTTTGAATTTTTGCTTTGCTGAAATCGATTATTTTTATTTTTATTTTTATCTTTTAAATTCTAAAATACAAAAAAGTGAAAACAAAAGATTTTAAAAATATATCTTTTTGTTAACCGTCATCTTTTATTTCAGAAAAAAATATTAAAAAAAAAGTTTATGTCACTTTGGAAATACATTCAATATTATAACAGAATATTCTATAATAATATTACTTATATATGTATGTATATATATTTGAGGTGTTGAAATCCGGATATCCGAAATTTCGGATAATGGATTTTTAATATGACTTCGTATCCAAAAATTCGGATATCCGAATTTTGGATACGAATTTGGATATTAAAAAGTGATACTCGGAAATTTTAATTTGTATACTTTAAAAATAAAAAAAATTTAGTCTACAATTAACTAAATACAAACTTAATCTACAATTTAACTTAAAATCTGAAACTAATAATAAGATACAAATTAGCCGTTTAACATAAATAATTATAACATCCGAACTAAATATTGATGATTTTGACATCATTCCATTGGACGTATAAACACTTTGGGCGTGTTTGGCATAAGTAGTTGTTAGCTGGAAGCGGGTAGCGGTAAGCTGGTAGCGTGTAGCAGGTAGCTGATAGCGGGAAACTATAGCTTTTATTTGTTATATGAATGTTTGGCAAAAATAGCTGGAAGTTTTTTAAATATATAAAATTACATAAAAGGACAATTGATTAAAAATAAATAAATATATAAATATATTTTTAAGGGTAATTATAGAAATTGATTTCAAAAGCTCAGGAGCATTTTGTTAAACGCTACATGAAGTAGCTTTTAGAATCGGAGCGTTTTGTTAAAACTAAAAGCTAAACGCTCGTACTTCCAAACAAAGTTTTTTGTTTAAACTAGTGCGTTTTGTTAAAAACTAAAAGCTAGAAGCTCCCAAACGCTTCCAAAAGCTCCGACTTTCCAGTAACATTTCGCAAAGAACACTTTGTTCTATGGGCGTGTTTGGCACGGAGCTTTTGGAAGCGTTTGGGAGCTTCTAGCTTTTAGCTTTTGACAAAACGCTATAGTTTAAACAAAAAACTTCGTTTGGCAGTACGAGCGTTTAGCTTTTAGTTTTAACAAAACGCTCCGATTCTAAAAGTTACTTCATGTAGCTTTTAACAAAACGCTCCGGAGCTTTTGAAAACAATTTCTATAATTACCCTTAAAAATATATTTATATATTTTTTTATTTTTAATCAATTGTCATTTTATGTAATTTTATATATTTCAAAAGCTTCCAGCTGCTTTTGTCAAACATTAATATAACAAATAAAAGCTACAGCTTCCCGCTACCAGTTACCAGCTACACGCTACCAGCTAACCACTACCCGCTTCCAGCTAACAGCTACTTTTGCCAAACACGCCCTATATTTCTATTTTTCAAGGCTTCCAAGTACTTAAATAATAAGTAGTACCTGTTTTGAAAGAATTCTCTTATAACCTTTTTTATTTGCATAATCAAACCAATTTGAATATATAAAAGGCATTAAAGAAAAAAAGATCAACGAAGATATAAAATGAAACAGCAAATATAATACTTTGATGGAAAAGAAAAAAATGCATTAGTTCTTCACCCTTCGTTCAGTAAGGTAATGAAGCGAAAAAGCTAAAATTCAATATCTCAAATTCTGACTTTAATTACAAACCAAAAATATATTATAAAAACATTTAATTGTTAAAAAGAAATTAAATATCCTTTTACTTTTCTTCCTACACATCCTTGTACCCATTTGAAATGATGACAAGTGTATCAAATTAATTATAATCTTTATATAAATATGACAAATGTCACCATTTTACATGTATAGGAAAATAAGTAAAAAGAAAATGTAGGAGGATATTTAATTTCTACAATTCGGATATCGGATATCCGAAATTCTGGATATCAAAAAATTCGGATATATTTAAGATCGTATTTGCGGAACGGATGTTGGATAATGGATATTTTTTGAACACCCCTAGTAAATATGTATTATTCTACTAGAATATTATAATTTATAATTTTTTTTGAAAATTGGGTGTCAATGTTTTACAAAGTAACTATGGTTTCAAATAAACCTCTTTCTCAATCTCTCTCTCTCTCTCTCTCTCTCTCTCTATATATATATATATATATATATATATATATATATATATATATATATATATATATATATATTCCCGTATAAATAAAGATTTTTTTGTCACGTGTCACATTCTTATTTATTTTGCCACATAATTTTGTGGTTATTTTAAATTAATTTTTATTACACATGTTATTATATGGTTTTTTCATTTTATTAAATTCTAGATAATATTTAAATTTAAATACAATAATAAATACATATCAATTTCATTAATGAACTTTTCTTCTAATTTCAAAATTACTAAATTAAAGATTCAATAATTTTCTTTATTTATTTATCTAATTTATTTGTTTAAATTTAGAGAAATTAAATATCCTCATACTTTTCTTCCTATAAATCCTCCTACCAATTAAATGATGACATGTGTCATATTAGTATACTAAAATTTTATTAAATGAGCATTAAATGTTACACATGTCATTATTTAATTGGGTAGGAGGATTTGTAGGAACAAAAAATAGGAGGATATTTAATTTCTCTTAAATTTGAAAGTAAAAAAAACAATTTAATTTTTATAATTTAATATTTTCTCATTTTTCTTATAAATTCAAACTTCTAAAATGTTTAGAATTTTGGATTAAGTTTTTTTTTATTAAATATATTAATGTAATACATGAGTCTCATACCTAATATATATATATATATATATATATATATATATATATATATATATATATATATATATATATGTCGTGATGTTTTACAACTTGCGACAGTAAAACTTTTTGTTTTCAAACAGGGATGAAAATTTCACTTGACCTGGTGAGGAACCCGGTTGACCCATCCCAATCGGGGACGGGTATTCCCCGCTTGAACGGGTACCGGTTACGGGGCTGGGGATCCCCATTATGTTAAAACCGAGGATGAGGTCGGGGCCGGGTATAACAATCCCCAACCCGCCCGTCCCTTCTTTGATTATATATATATATATATATATATATATATATATATATATATATATATATATATATATATATATATATATTGATCATTTATTGAATTTGAATTAAGTCTACCAAAATGAATTAATCTATATTAGACAATCAGAGAAAGAGTCCTTAGATCAAATCATGTATATATAATATATCGATCGTTTATTGAATTTGAATTAAGTCTACTAAAATAAACTGATCTATATTAGACCATCAAAGATAGAGTATGTATATCAAATTATGTTACAAATTTCAAGAGTTCATCAATCGTTACTTTGTTCGACGATCTGTATACCAAATCGTCACTTTTTCGTTTTGATGCTTGTTAAACGTTATCATTGATGTAAACAGAATCTGATTATATCATCTGGTTTTGATCGCATATTAAACTTGATTTTTTTGTGTAAGTTGAGTTTATTATGTTGATACACTGGGGATGGGTTAGGGAAAAATCCAAAATACAAAGGGAGGAGATTTAATTCCCCACATCCGTCGGGGATAGGGATGAGGATGAGAAAATGGACGAGGTTAGACACTTAGGGATGCGGACAGGGATGGTCAACCCCGTCCTAAACCCGTCCCATTTTCATCATTATTTTCAAATGTTATTATATCTTGATTTTGTCTAGTGAGTATATATAATTTTACTACCGTATGATGATATACGATAACATGATAATAAAGAAATAAAACAAATAACAGATATGTAGTGCACATGAAATCAAAATAGTAAATGAATTTCAAATTTGTTTATATATTGAAAACGGGACGCTGATTTGAGAGTAATTATTATATATATTAGGGATAATGTCACTGTAGCACATGGAACTTTTAACATTTGGCTAATTTGGTCCTTAAAGTTTTTTTTGGTACATTAGACCATTAAACTCATAACTGACCTTTTAATTACACCATTTTAGAAGGTTTCCCGGTTACAATGCTTATGTGGCACGCTGATGTGTCCAATAAGCTTACGTGGTCCAGTTGTCGATACAAGCTTATTAATTGAAACCCTCATTCGGACCTCCTTTCAATCTTTACTTACCCTTCTCTGAAAAGTCAAAGACTTCTCCCTCCCCGACTATTTCCATCCTGAAGAAGAATGTCTTCGAGCTCATCGACGTCAAGGAATCAGCTACAAGTCACTCATGTTCAGTCGCAAGAAGGGGTAAAGGTTTGTGATTGTGTCGTTCCAGCTAAAGAACGAACCTGTTTGAAGATAACAAACCCTGGGAGGCAATTCTGGAATTGTCAAAACAGTATGGTAGGTCCCGATTCTCTTGATTTTGATAAGTTAGTATTTTATGGTTTGATGTGTTGTTTCTATCTGTAAAAACGACAATGGTGTATTTGTATTTTGTTTCATCTGTTAAAAACCCTAATTTTATTTCCTTCTTGACGATTACTGTGAATAAAACCCATTTCCCTGGTACATTAAAGGTAGTTGATTTGTGATTGTCAGTCAAACCCTAATTTTATTGTCTTTTTATAGACTAGGTTGAGGAAATGTAGCTTCTTTGAATGGAAAGATGAAGAACAGGCAGACGGGTACTACAAAAACCTGCTATATTCTCTGAAGTAGAAACTGGATGCCAAAGATGAAATGTTTGAGATGAACAATTTGAGGAGAAGGATTGCTGAAGTGGAGTTTCTGCTGTCACAGGAGCAGTATAAGGTGGCAAAGAGTGAGAATGAAGTTCATGATGCAATGAAGGCAATAGGCAGGTACAGGATGATAGTTGCCCTGTTGGTTGGTTGCTTGGCCCTATGTGTTTTGAAGTTAGGGGGGTCAATGTAGTTAGTTTGGTTGGTTAGGGTAAGCTTTTGTTTTTTTGGGATCCCTTGTATTTTTTGTAAAGGCAGACTAGAAAGTCAGTTCCATAAGGGCATTTTGTATGTATTGAAGCTGGTTTTAGTTATAAGTTGGGGCTATCAACCTTAATGTGTTGATGTTGTAAGGTGGTAAATCCCTAATGAAAGGGAATATGATAAGTAATGTAAAAAAAATATTCAAACTCCCAATTGTAGGGCATTTTGTATAATCAGATGATGTTTATCAAACATATGCATGATCTATATTCCCAACAAATATATTTAATTAGGAAGTGGTCCATGTGGAAGTACACTATGTGTATGGGGACCATTTTAATAATGAAAAAATGGGACCTGTGAAGCCATTAAAAAACCAAATCCGGGGCCATATAAAACATCCCCATGCATGCACATTATTCCAATTTTTTCCATGCATAAATATTCAAAGTCAAATGTTATGATTTTACTTAAAATGGTAACATACTTTCATACTTCATGTCATACATAAATAAAGGACCAACATACCCTTTCTTGCATACATAAATAAATGACCAACATACCCTTTTCTATCATACATAATTAAATGACCAAATTACCCTTTTCTTACATACATAAATGAATGACCAAATTACCCTTTTCTGTCATACATACTTAAATGACCAAATTACCCTTTTTCTTGCATACATAAATGAATTACCTACATACCCTTATATGTCATCAATAAATAAATGACTAAATTACCCTTTTCTGTCATAAATACGGAATGACCAAATTACCCTTTTCTTGCATACATAAATGAATTACCTACATACCCTTATTTGTCATCAATAAATAAATGACCAAATTACCCTTTTCTGTCATAAATACTTAAATAACCAGATTACCCTTTTTCTTTCATACATACTTAAATGACCAAAATACCCTTTAATGTCACACATACTTAAATATAAATTACCAACATCCTATTACATAAACTTTAAATATAAATTAACATCATCCTATTGTTGGATTAATGTCTAAGTCCATAACTATAATTGGTAAGACTTGACCCGACCCGGCATGGTCCATTTGGGTTGCATACCATCATGCACTTGGATAGACTATAATGAGAGAAATAAGACACTTATGGTTATTAATATATTATAAGTTCTAGTATATTAATAATAAGAATAATAAGATTATTTAATTAGTATTGATCAAGAATTAATCTAGGATTAATTAAGTGATCAAAAGAAGACTAATTAAATATATGGGTTGATTGTGTAAATCATCCATACTTGTATAGTGGGCTAATGCTCCATGGATAATCAAGTTGGGCTAAAACCCATAGGATGGTCCATGGATGCTCCATGGTGTATTTGTACCCATGGATCATGGAAATGAAAGGCCATGTCAATTAGGGCTTACATGGTGTAACCCTAACTATATAAGCATCTTATTCTTGACCAAATCGGCCACTAGAGTGAGAGTAAAAAAAGGGCTAGCCGATTTCATGAGTTGTAGAATTCTCTCAAGTTATTCTAAGTGTTTTGGTGATTGTGATTCCATTTGAGGCTTCCACACTATTGGGGCTAGGCACTCAAGCTTCATGAAAACTTTCTACATCAAAGAGGTATGTATTCTATCTTGTTACACTCATTGTTTTGTATACTAGATTAGGATTATACCTTGGATGTTCTTGTTTGTATGTATAATAGAGAAAACATAGATCCAAGGTATTTAGGGTTTCATGTACACTTAGGAGTGTTAGAATGCTCAAAACCCAACAGTGGTATCAAAGCCTAGGTTTGTTTTCTTGTTATACTTGCAAAAGAAGCTGGAAAATCGAGTTTTGATGATGTCTGCCCAGCAGACTCGCCGAGTCCAAGGCAAAAAGCATCCAACTTGCCGAGTTGGTTCGAGCACTCGACGAGTTGGACCCCCAGACAGCATAAACTCGACTTTTTTGGCTGGAATTGGACTAGGAACATTACCCAAAGATGTTTTGGACTTATAAACTTGTTTTTGATGTGGTAATGTTCATGCTAATCCAATTTCAAAGATAATTGTCAATAGATTCATGTTTTGTATTAGTTTAAGGTTTAGACTAATTACATGAAAAAGTTTGATTTGAATTATCTTGTTCTTATGAGTTGCTTAGATTAATAGAAAGTTGAGTGAAATAGTTGTTTTCAATCCAAATTAATCTAAGAGTTGATTCTAAAAAGTGTTTTTGTAACTTGTCCTCAAGTTATATGAAAAGTCACATTTAAGTTTCATAAAACTCATAAAAGTTGGCAATGGTTACAAAAGATGAAGAGCCTTGTTCTTAAGTTATGGAGGTTCAAGAGTCACTTCATTAATAAATAAATAAATAAAGTGTAACCTTAATTAATTTCATAAGTTATAAAATAAAGAAAAGTTAATTCTTTTATTAGTTTAAAGTCTTCCATAACTTGTCCTCAAGTTATGGAACTTGAAGAGTTTTTGAATTAAAACTACTTTAAACACATAAGTTATGGAATTAATTAGTTTTGAATAGTTTCAAAACTTGCCCTCAAGTTTTGGAATTTGTAAAGTTTTCACTTATGAATACTTTAATTCCAAGTTAGCCCTTAGAATTTTAAAAGTTAAAATTCAACCCTTATACTTTATAATATTATAAGTTAATAATATATATATATGTATAAGAGTAAAGTCAGTCTTACCGCTAGTACGCCTCATTCACGAAGCCGGTCTATAAGGTGGTATAAGGTTGTTGCCTATAAAATGGCAACTTAATGGGTGTCCACTCTCACCCACCGCTTGCTTGACTGGTGGAGGGTCATTAGCCGAACGGGTTTGACAGGACTATAATTCTCCCTTCATTAAAAGTATTAATGATAAATACTAAGTAACTAAACTCTTAATAATACCCAATCTTAGTTACTTAGGAAAATGTGAATAAGGTGCTAATCCATGAAATTACACTTTACACTTTGTCTAAGTCGTTAGTGGAGCGTGTGTGGTTAACCGGCACACTAACCTGGACTTAACAAGGTAGGTAAAGGGTGACTTAATATTTATCTTAGTATCGATGGAGCGTGTGTGGTTTACCGGCACATCAATTGAGGGGTAATTTATTAAGGGTACCAAGTGATTTGCATGGTTACTTCACACCTTGTTTTGTGATCCTCGGCATCCCAGTCACAAAACCTGAAGGGCACACTCGAGATTGAAACATGCCATTGAACAGTTCAATGAATCTCAAAGATCTAGGAATTTCAAAACCAATTAAAACCTAATAATACATTTCGTTTATCTTGGTGGAAATTGGTGAATCGTCATTCACCTACCTTCAAATATTTTATAGCTTGGATTACAGCATACCTCTTCTAAGTTATAAAATAGTTTGTTGGGTCCTAGCCTTAATATTTCATATTGGGTGTCATATTAAGGACTTAAGATCAACTATCTTGAATGTCTCCCAAAAGATGTCTGGTTTAGACATTTATGATATTCCCAAATCTCTTGAAACAAACTTTCCTAAATGAAGATGATGTCCTATGGAAATCATACTTCATTCACCTACTCCAACTATTCTCCTTAACCCACAAGTTCTTGGAAAAGTTTAAGGTCACTCAGGCCCTATTGGCAAGGCAAGGTCTCGGTGTGACCACATCTTGGAGATGTAGTCACATATTGACAAGCCGGGAGAGTTGGGTGTCAAAGTCTTGAGAAAGTTGGTGGTTCAATCACTTTCTAAGTCACATAGTGAGTTCCTTTGGGACACCTATGAAAAAGACTAGGACAAGACCCTTAATGATCTTATCTATTTGTTAAGATCAACTTCCTTAAAACTTTATGGACACTGACAATGATGACATTGGATATCTAGTAAAGCTCTCTCTTCCCAATGGAAAGGGATCAGCCATAGTCAACTCGGTTGACCAAATGGTAAAGAGAAAAGCTAAGTCTGTGATAGTCCCGTGTACCATTATCAAAGGGTCCATATGTTTATATTGCCAAAGAAAGGGGCATTGGTTGCAAAGCTGCCAAATTTACCTAAGGATGTTAAAGTCAATAAGTTTGACTCTACTTCAGGTAAAGTCCACTATCTAACTCTGCTAAGTTTCCATTCTGAGATTCTTGATACATGATGTGACTGGGTCACATGTTGATGTTTAAGAATCAAAGAAAAAGTGAAGAAACTTAAAGAAAGAATATGCTGAATCTGATCGCGTAGATGGACTTCTATCGCATGGTTTGAAGATCGGATTCTTGAGCTACTTCTTAGGAGTTATGAGATATTGCTTAGGAATAGATAACAACAAGTTTTCATATGGATTGTAAGGATAAGTTTTTCCGCAAAGTTTTAAAATAAAAGAAAATTTTTGATTTTATTTATTTTAAAATATCCTTACAATGGCATTTGAGGAAAAATTGTTGCTTATATGATTCCATTAATAGCAAGAGTGGAAATATGAAATTGATTCTTTTATTTGTGGTAATGTGTAAATTTACCAAATAAGGAAAGATTCCCATCACCCAAGTTTCAATTGGACCGGAACTTGGAATCATGCAAGTTGTATAGCATGATGAATGAGAATTTTCAAGTATTGGAAAATTAAGACTAATTACTCGTTCACATGGATGTGTGAGTCAAGTAAAGGACTAAGGGATCGAGTACACATTCTTGTGCACTGATTAAGTTCACCACAAAAGATTGATAAGATTATTCGTCATAGTTTACTAAAGCTCAGTAAACATGATTATACTTACAAGCTTAAGTGTAACTCTGAGACATTGGAAAAGGTTCCAATGTATGGCAGAGCGAATAAGAAGAATCAAATTAGGCAGAAGGATAAAAGTTTCTCAAATCTGAAAAGATGGGAGAGTACTTTAGTATCAGTTTGGTGATCATCTTAATGATTAAGAAACCATATCAAAATTAGTTCTCTAAGGAAAATCTTAGTGCATTCTTGTGACTAAGAAGAGGAACTTGAATTGTTGAAATGGTTAAATCAAGAAGATGAGTCATACTTCGTTCCAATACAAGTCTTAGAGTCATACTCCAAGATTGTAACTTGAGTGACATGTCTCAAAGAAGGTTTAAAACACTTGTCAAATGTAAGAGTAAAAGTTTTCTACTCTTGTACATTTGAAATTGGTAAGTTGTGATGTTTTGGATAAAACAAAGACCAACTTAGGCCAATTGTGTGAAGTGTTTGTCTTGGTTAGAATCCACACTATCTCTTGGATGTTTGACAAGGGAGTCTTATAGGTCAAGAGGAAAGTGGGAGTCTTAAAGGTCTTGAAAGTTTCAAGAACTAATCAAGAATAAAACCTGAAGTTCTTCACTAGCACACGACTTGAGGTTTATAACCTATCGTGTAGACATATTCTGTGCCCATTCCAGTTAAAGTTGGCTTTGCATATGAGTTCTTAGAGTTCTCAATTTGTTGCACAACAACTTGGAAGCAATGGCAGACCCTTGAGCTGCCAGGTGGCAAGAAGTTAAGATTGAGTTCAATCCATATGAGTTTGGATTTGTCATTATCCTTGTCTTGTGTCTATGGTTTTGACAATTCACATGGATAAGAACTCATACACCATTAAATCTAAGTGTCATAAGGTTTCTCTCCGATTCATGAAAATGATGGTGAGGAAACACTTTCACTAAGTAGATTTTAGCTAGATAGCAATTGTGATATTTGCATTCTCAAAGTCGTTAGTGGAGCGTGTGTGGTTAACCGGCACACTAACCTGGACTTGTGAGAAGTGGCAAAAAGGTCTAACCATTATGATTATGGCATCCCTCTTCATAATTGTTTAGACACACAAGTGTGCTATCTAAGGGAAGGTGTATGATTTTGATAAAGTCTTATCAAAACAATCTAGTATCAGAAATCTGAACTTTGGTAAGAAAGTCAGCTGATTTCTGAGTACATGTCAAAGCTAGTGGGAGCATAAGTGTTATGCTAATAATCATCATGTTAGTGGGAGCATGATAATTATGATGAGTATTGCAAGCTAGCAATGTTAATTATAGAAAACAAAAGGTTTCAATTGGGAAAAGGTTGTTTTGCTATAATTAAGGGAGAGGAAATTATACTTCATCTCAAATCTATAAGCTTAGATCATGAGGTTTTAATCATTTAGTCAAGGATATATATGAATTTCATGTTGGAATGGCTTAACATAAGGAAATTCTGTATACGGGTCCATTATTTGCGTTCTAAAATTCGATTATGATTACGACATCCCTTTTCATAATCTGAATTATGAGAACTTGGCAAATTGAAATGGAAATGTTATAGCAAAAGACTGGTTTAGTCTTTATGTGAGACATCATGAATCGTGTCCCATATGCTTCGGATATAGGATCGATTACATGTGCTATATTCATCCTTTCTAAAATTTTCCAAAGGCCTGGGGCATTAAGAAGGGAAAAGGTTTAGAACTGGATATGACTAAAAGGATTAAACAATTGTTGAGGACAATCTAAGGTTTACCAAAGATTGGTTGCTCAAGGACAGTTGGAAGTATAGTAATACTTTTGGAAGGACCATATTGACATAATCTGTAAGGAGTCAACTCTTGTTCAGAAGTGATAGTCAAAATGGAATCTGGAAATGTTTCAAAGTTAGAATTTTCAATCTGTGTAAGATTAAGGAAACTTAATGCAAGAAGGATGTTTCCAAGGAGCTGATCTCCTTTGGAATACTCTGTAATGATTGTTGTCAAGTCTTTCTGACTTTGTGCATAATCATTACAAGGGGATCAATGCATATAAGTTTAGAATCTAACAGATTTCAGTAAATGGCATGAATTTGGAATTCTTGTATTTGCAGTAAGGATTTGGGAGTGTGAAAAGAGAATCATTGAAGTTATGTTCAATGGATCTAGTTCACAAAGTAAAGATCATAGACAAACATAGTATGCATACTTGGTGTATGGCATGACTAGTGTTTAGAAAAAACATAGTGTACATGCTTGGAGCATAGGACAACTATTGTTTTAAATTCAAGAATAAAGTTGATAGCTGAAACAGTATACAATGAATAATGTGTAATCATATGGTGATAAATAAAAGGTGTTTTATTTATGTTCATAGGGTTTGATACCATATTGGATTCAATTATTATTGTGTTTCATTTTGCATGTTTTGACTTCCCGAATAAACTAGGTTATTCTTCCGGAATGACTAAGTTATTCAAACCATCCACAGTCGGTCATATGTTGGAAGTATATATGAATTAAGACTGTCATGGGTTGGCTTGTAGAGGTCTAAGGTGTTGGACAAAGGGCTACAACACTCATGAGTGCTCATAAGTTCTGAGTATTGGATTCAACCCGCGCTCATTGGAATCACTTCATGGATTTTATCACGAGTGATCATGAGACGATAATATCTTATATTATTCAAACCTAGAGATATGAGTTGTTACTATGGGTTGGTTGTACATTGATTGCACGAAAACGCATTTGGTAACTCGGTGCTATAAAACGTGTTTTTGTGTATGATTGAACAAGTAGTAGAACAAGCCATATGAGTCGAAGTTTATCCATTCCTTTTACCTTCGGGATAAAAGCGATATCTGTAGGCCCCTCGATGATTTGATGATGACAAATGGAAGTGCTCGGCCGGGCCAGGACTGATTTGATTTGTTCAATTAGTCAGTCGTCATAAATCGGAAATTGGGAAACAATAAATGGACAGAGAGAATGATTATAATCCATGTATCAGTCCATATGATATCTAGAATGGAGGAATATATGATCCCTTATCTAATGGACAAGTCATTGACAAAGGTCAGAGTTCATCTACAAGGTCAGAGTACGACATAAGCTTTTGAGAGCTACGATTGCCAGTTGGTTCCTGAAGTCATACGCAATAATAGTTTTAGACTTATCTAAGTGGGAGACTGTTGGATTAATGTCTAAGTCCATAACTATAATTGGTAAGACTTGACCCGACCCGACATGGTCCATTTGGGTTGCATACCATCATGCACTTGGATAGACTATAATGAGAGAAATAAGACACTTATGGTTATTAATATATTATAAGTTCTAGTATATTAATAATAAGAATAATAAGATTATTTAATTAGTATTGATCAAGAATTAATCTAGGATTAATTAAGTGATCAAAAGAAGACTAATTAAATATATGGGTTGATTGTGTAAATCATCCATACTTGTATAGTGGGCTAATGCTCCATGGATAATCAAGTTGGGCTAAAACCCATAGGATGGTCCATGGATGCTCCATGGTGTATTTGTACCCATGGATCATGGAAATGAAAGGCCATGTCAATTAGGGCTTACATGGTGTAACCCTAACTATATAAGCATCTTATTCTTGACCAAATCGGCCACTAGAGTGAGAGTAAAAAAAGGGCTAGCCGATTTCATGAGTTGTAGAATTCTCTCAAGTTATTCTAAGTGTTTTGGTGATTGTGATTCCATTTGAGGCTTCCACACTATTGGGGCTAGGCACTCAAGCTTCATGAAAACTTTCTACATCAAAGAGGTATGTATTCTATCTTGTTACACTCATTGTTTTGTATACTAGATTAGGATTATACCTTGGATGTTCTTGTTTGTATGTATAATAGAGAAAACATAGATCCAAGGTATTTAGGGTTGCATGTACACTTAGGAGTGTTAGAATGCTCAAAACCTAACACCTATTACATAAACTTAAAATCCAATTTATCATCATCCCATTACATAAACTTTAAACACAAATTACAATAAACACTAATCAATTACAAGAGCTTTTCCCTTCGAATTTCCTGGATCATCAACACCACCAATTGTTTTGCCTAATTTCAGCTTCAGTATTCTCTCTGACTTTCTTCTCCTTATCCTCTTGAAAATATCTGAAATTGGCCTAACACAAACCTGCTGGACTTGGTTAACAGGAGCAACCTCTTGAACATTACCATTATCCACTTGGGCATTAGGATTAACCTCATCAACCTCCTGAACATTTACATTATCAACTTGGATAACAGGATCAACCTCCTCAGCCTCCTTATCTTGAACAACTTGCTCAACCACAACAGCTTCCTCAACCACATCAGCTTCCTCACCCATAACACCCTCATCACCTTCATAACTTCTAGGTGGAGTGAATTGCACATATTGAATAAAATCCCCTGCACTACTAGATTCAACATCAGTAGGAGCAACTTGCATATCATTTTGAGTAGTATCCATCTCAATTAGAGTCATTTCAACCTCTTCATGTTGTTGTGGTTCACTTGTACTACCCTACATGGCATGATATAATTATGTTAGTAACAAATTATATCTAATTAATCTTATATTTTAAATTGTTTTACCTGTCCTGCATTTTGGTTCACACATACTTTTTGTTTCTTCTGTTTCTTCACATTTAACTTTTGGGGCCTTCTCTGTGGACAAGTGGCCTTGTTGTGACCTATCTCCTTGCAAATACTACATTTGATTTTCTTTCCAGCCTTAGAAACCCTGTGTGTTCCTGTATTCTCTATAGTGGATTTCTTCCTCTTAGTAGTTGGCCTACCAGGCATCCTTCTATTAATAGGAGGCAATGGTGGAGTATAGTTTGTCTCTGGCCACATGTCACTGCTATTCATGGGAGCAATTCTGTAATTGTATGCCTTTCTAAATGTGGTTGTGCTAAACATGTTGTCTACATAGACTTCTGAATCCCTATTAAGAAAGGATATGCTAGCTACATAATGAGCACATCCATATCCATTCAATTGCCACAACCTACATGAGCATGTTTTTCTTTCTAAGTCCACCTCATATGCATCTATTGCTCCCCTTACCTCAAACTGGTTTAATCCACTTGGTAGTACCTGATAATGCCTTTGAGCTTTTTAAAGCAAATTCACCTTATCCCTTATCTCTGGACAAATATGATTTCCCCATTGTTGTCCCTTTAATTTCATGTTGTAGATTCTGTCCATCATGTATAATCTTATCTCCTCTAACATGGTTATTATGGGCTTCTTCCTAGCATCTACTATTACAACATTAAAACTTTCTGAGAACCCATTTTCAACTGCATCACAACACCTTCCAGTTTGAAAAAAAGCTTTAGACCATGTTTTAGGATGTTTCTCCATGAGATATTGATGGGCTTCTGGGTTCAATGTCTCAATTTCTTTCATCACAACTTTAAAAGCATGCTCAGTTGTGGCTTTAGGTGCTCTCCAAAACAAGGTATGATATATGGCACCAGTAAATCTCTTCTGCAAATTCTGGCAAATATGTCTAGCACACTGCCTGTGCTCTACATATGGCAGCAACTCTTTAACAGCCTCTATCAAACCCTGTATTAGTAAAAAGGTTAAATTCAGATAGTCTAAAATTAACATAAATGCATTACTATGTAAAATACTAACCTTATGTTGGTCTGACATTAAACTGAAACCATTGCCTAAATTCAAGTGTAGATCATCAATGAGAAGCTCTAGAAACCACTTCCAATTCTGCTTGTTCTCCACATTAACCACTGCCCAAGCAATAGGATATATCTTGTCATTTGCATCCCTCCCAATAGCACAAAGCAATTCTCCCTTACAAACACCTTTAAGAAAACATCCATCTAGACCAATTACCCTTCTACACCCTTCAATCCAACCTTGTTTAACTCCTTGAAAACAACAATAGAACTTGCTAAAATATTTCTTTCCATCTGGCCCATCCTCCATATCTAGTTTCACAGTTGACCCAAGATTTGTCCTTAAAATCTCATGACCATATGACCATAGCTTACCATAATGTTCAACAAGGTTTCCTTCAACAAGTTTCAGTGCATACTTCTTTGCTCTTCTACATTGCCCCATACTAACTTGGATACCAAACTTGGCCATTACCTTTAACCTAAGCTTCCTTACACTTATTTTCTGACTTTCTACAATCTCTTTGGTATAGTGACTCCCAATCCATGCATATGTCACCAATGATCCAAACTTGAAGTTCCTAGCACAATTATGATCAGCTTTTAGTGACTTGATTTGGAAACTCTCTTCTTCACTCATCCAGGAAGCCCATAATCTAAATGTGCAAGTACCTTTGCTACACCTCACCAAAAGTCTTGTCCTATCATTTTTTTCAAAACACAATTGATATCCATTAGCTAAAGCATAGTTACACAACATTGATTTTACTTGCCCTGGACCCTTAAATCTCATCCCTAGAATTGGTTTTTGTTTTTTCCAGCGTAATAGCTCATTAAATATGGGATGAGCTTGTATGTTAACTTCAACTTCTCTCCCATTGTCATCATCTACAATGTTGTTTGCATCCTCATCATCAACACATAGCTTACTCAAGAAAGGATCATTTGATGTCCTATTCATATGCACTACATCCTCATTAAATTCAAAGGCAACATTTATAAGTTCATCTATGTTGTCTTCATTTTCACCATCAATACAAGACTCATGTTCATCATCATCATTATCTTCATCATCATGCCACCCATCAACACCAACCCCAATATGATCCACATAAACCGAAATTACACCATCTGTTCCATAAGCATAAAAAATAAAAGCAGAATATTCCACATCATCTGAAATGGGATTAAGCCCTTCCATGAAGGACATGTCTGGTTCACAGTAGTAAAACTTTTTACACTCTTCATGCATGAAACGTTCGCAGAAGGTCACAAACTCAGAATAAGTCATAGAAGAAAAGTCAACATCATTGAAGATGGTTTTAATACCACCAGTGTAAGAGAAAGGATTTTGATTAAATACCCCTTGGTAGTTGAGTTCCACCGTCGCAAATAGTCCATTAGGTTCCGATTGTGCCATTGCTGCGAGTTCTTTGTTTCTTTCAGCTCGATCACAGGAATGCTTCACAAACCCTAAATCAATTTCTTTTACAGCTCAATAATGAAGAAGAAGACTAGTGAAGTTCGATAGCTGAAGACGAAAGGCTTTAAGCGTCGTATTTCATTAATTGACGTGGCATATCTCACGTGGCATCGGATTAGACAAAAAATATATATTAATTGACAAAATGGCATCGTATAACCGGGAAACCTTCTAAAAGTTGCTAAAATGGTGTAATTAAAAGGTCAGTTACGAGTTTAATGGTCCAATGTACCAAAAAAAACTTTAAGGACCAAATTAGCCAAATGTTAAAAGTTCCATGTGCTACAGTGACATTATCCCTATATATTAAAGATATGAAAGTTAGAAATAGTAAACTTTCTAAGTGTTTGGCAAGATTGGTCCTTAAGGTTATGTGTGTTTCCTTCTCTTTTTTTGTCAATTTTTTTTTGTCATTTTTGGTCCTCCAACTTATGTTGGTTTTAAAAAACTTTACAACATTGACCCTTCACCTTTATGCTTTTGTTCACAAACAACCCTTTCACTTTCGTTTGAATTTTTCATAACCCTCGCCTTTTATTACATATTATTAGTATTTAGTCATTTGGCAGAAATGTTCCCTCATTATTACTATTATTATTGTTAGACAAAATTACACGATTGATCCCTGTGGTTTACCAGATTTAACACATTGACGACAACGATGGAAACCGAAATCACTCTTTTACTCCTAATCCGGTTTTTTATTAATTTATATTTATCTTTTTGGTTTTAAATTAATGTTTTATTTATTAGAAAATATCCACCCAATACCATAAAGTCACCCACCAGCTGCCATCACCACCACCACCACCACCGCCAAAATTACATAAATGGTCCATATGGTTTACCCGTTGTCACAAATTCAGTTCCTACTACCTTAAAAGACCAAATTACCCTCACATTAACGGACAAAAAACAACGGTCTATATTTTCCGGATTGGTTTTCCGGCCGCTGCCATACATGGCAATAAAGTTCAATTTGTGAGACCATTTCTTTATTTTCCTCATTTATTGCAAGAAATAATGATTTAGATTTCTTTACTTATGTAATTAGATGATATTGTTTATCTTCCTTTACTAGATTATCTCAATGCAATTCAACATGCTACTTTACTTTACAAAGCAATACCTTCCGACTCCGACAACGCTGGAGAATCTTTTCTAGTTCATATTTAAAGATTTATGGGATCCAAATGAATTAAATGTGTTTGAGGAGACATCGGCTCTATGTTAAAAATAATATTTTTGTGGTTGTATTAAAAAGACGGAGATAAAGCTTAAACATAAGCATCCGAAAAAGCTCAATTTTGTTAGCCATGAATGTTGTTATGCTTAAAAAATGGTAAACATCACGCCATCACCTCCGTGAATGGAGGTAGGTATGGAGAAATAGGTGGGGATTTGATAATGAGTGTTTATCCCTATTGCCATCTCTACAAACATGTACTCCCCTATCATAATTAGGGATGAGTGTTTATCCCTATTGCCATCTATACAAACATGTAGTGCCCTATCACAATTAGGGATGAGTGTCTTGACTGTGTATCTGACATTGGACTCGAAATCAACCCCATATATTAAATCATTCAAGAAGTAAAACATGCAAAACTAAACACAAAAATAAACAATTGAAAAGGCAGTAACCATACTCATAAATAATCTCTATTATTTAATCACCAATGTTAATTACATTTATTTTGTTACATGTTTCAAAATATCAACTAACTACTAAAACTCATATTATCTCTGAAACATATTCTCCTAATATGCTGTTTATGCTTAACCCTACTCAAAGCCTTCATGAAAGGACCTAAAAAATTATCTTCTGAGGATACTCTCTTCATTAGGAGGTAACCTTCTTCAACCCTATGTTTGATGTGATGGTACTTTCTGTCAATATGCTTGGATTTACCATGATCCATGGGTTATTTGGTCAAAGAAACCGCTCCTTCATTATCATAGAAAAGTTCCAATGGCTCTTGAATGGTCGGGACTACTCCGAGATCGCCGATGAAGTTCTTCAACCAAGCCGCCTCCTTCGATACCTCACTCATTGCGATGTACTCTGATTCACAAGTAGAATTAGCCACTATATCTTGCTTGGAACTTTTCAAAGTCACCACTCCACCACTTAACACAAATATTGAGCCTAATTGAGAACAAAAATTTTCTCGATCTGCCTGAAAGCTAGCATCACTATATCCAATTGCTCTTAACATATCACTTCCACCAAGGACTAAAATCATATTCTTCGTCCTTCACAGATACTTAAGAATGCTCTTTACTGTAGTCCAATGAGCTCTACCAGGATTTCCCTAAAAGCGACTGACCATGCTCAAAGCATAAGACACATCAGGGCAAGTAATTGTCATAGCATACATGATCGAACCTACAACCGAAGCATATGAGACTCAACTTATGTCATCTATCTATTCATTTGTACTAGGACTTTGAGTCTTACTTAACCTGACAATACTATGAATAGGTAGATCCGCCTTCTAACGCTTTAGTATTTTATCCATGTATGTACTTTTACTAAGACCAATAAGTGTTTTCTTTCTATCCCTTAGAATCCTTACCCAAGAATATAGGCTGCCTCCCCTAGATCCTTCATGGTGAAACACTTCCCAAGCCAAGATTTCACTTCTTGAAAAGTTGGAATGTCGTTTCCCATAAGGAGTATGTCATCAACATACACTACTAGGAAAGTTACTATACTCCCACTAGATTTGACATACACACATGACTCATCATCATTCCTAGAGAAACCAAACTCTTTGACTTTATCATGGAAACAAAGATTCCATCTGCGAGACGCTTGTTTCTATCCATAAATGAATTTTTTAAGCTTACACACTCTATTAGGAAACTTTTCATGTACAAAAACTAGAGGTGGAAAAAATTGACACGACACGAAACCCGACACGAACCCGGCACGAAATAAACGGGTTTGGGTAAGATATTTCAACCCGTTTAAATAAACGGGTTGACATGACACGACACGGAAATTAAATGGGTAAGGTTAGGGTTGAGAATTTCAACTCGAATATGACTCAAAAATGACCCGTTTATTTATATGCAAGTTTTTTGCATTATTTAAATAAACTAGAAATATACAAAACCAAAAGCATAAGTAAAAGAAAACCTTCGAATTGAATTGTTTTGTAATGTTGACATGACTTAGCCGTCTACATCAAGATTTCATTCAGTTTTTCCATTCTCTCCCAAACTACCCAGTCTCTTTCACCACTCTCACATCCTCATGACCATGTCATCCGCCTCCCCAACTCCCATTCTTTTAATTTTGTCATCTAAACTTGCTATGGCTTTATCTATTCTGCCTCAAAACAATTAGTTTTTCATTTCTGCCTATCAAACTCCTACTATTTCAACATGCTCAATCTTTTAACCTCACATGACATGACATATTTCAAGGTATAGCCCTAACTCGAAACCCGACACGAACTCGACACAAAAATAAACGGGTTGACATGACATGACACGTTAATTAAATGGGTCAGGTTAGGGTCAAGCACTTTCAACCCGTTTAGTGTTTTGACACGACACAAAACCGACACGACACGACACAATTGTCACCTCTAACAAAAACCTTTGGCTGGCTAATGTAAACATCCTCAACCAATTTCCCATTAAGGAAAGCAGTTTTGACATCAATCTTCTAGATTTCATAATCATGAAAGGCAGCTATGGCAAGCATTATCCTAATAGAATTTATATTGGGCACTAGTGAAAAGGTCTCATCATAGTCAACCCCAAAGGCTTAAGTAAAGCCCTTCGTAACCAGTCGTTCCTAGAACATGTGTACTTTCCCATCCATGTCTTCTTCTTTAAGATCCATTTGCACCCAACTATATTTCGACCTGGTACGTGATCTACCAAATTCCAAACTTGGTTGTCATACATGGACTGAATCTCACTATCCTTCGCCTCTTTCCACTTGGCAGCCTTATGTCTCACCATTGCTTCCTTGTAGTTAGTTGGCTCATTCAAATTTATCAGTGTGTCATCACTGATAAACGTGTCATCATCTAACGTTATATGGAAACCATAAAAATTAGGTGGCATGCTAACTCTACTGGATCGACGAAGAGGTAATGAATTGTCAATGGGCTCAACAGGAGTCTCATCCTCTGGTTGATAGCTAGTGTCTTCTAACGTTCCTTCATTGGTCGATTCTCAAATTTCTTCCAGATCAATAACACTCCCACTGTCCTCTTTGAATATGAGCTCTCTCTTATGAAAGAATCCCCTTCAAGCTACAAAGACCACGTTCTCACCATGTTTGTAGAACAAGTATCCAAAAGACTTATGTAGGTAAGCAATGAAAATTCATCTCTTACTTATAGGTCCTAGCTTGTCATGAGTCTCTCGTCTAACGAAAGCTTCACGACCCTAAACCTTGTTGTGGGATAGCGAGGGAACTTTCCTTGTCCACATCTCATGAGGTGTTTTGGAAACCTTCTTAGTAGGGACAAGATTAAGAATATGAGTGGTTGTCACTAAGGCATACCCCCAGAAAGAAATAGGAAGTGAAGCTTGACTCATCATGGAACAAACCATGTCTAACAAGGTCCGATTACGCCTCTCAACAACACCATTAAGTTGTGGTGTCCTAGGAGGAGTCAATTGTGAAACTATTCTACATTCCTTCAGATAGTCGTGGAACTCGATACTAAAATACTTTCTGCCTCTGTCAGATTAGAGCATCTTTATCTTCATGCCTAATTGATTCTTGACCTCATGCTTAAACTCTTTGAACTTTTCAAAGGTTTCTGATTTATGTTTGATTAAGTTGATACTCATATCTACCATAATCATCTATAAATGTCATGTAGTATTGATTTGCATCCCTTGTAGCAGATCTAAAGGGACTACACACATCTATGTGTATGAGATCCAACAAACCTTCACCTCTTTCACAAGACCTAGTGAAAGGTGATTTGTTATCTTACCCAAAAGACAAGACTCAAATTCATCATTTGGCCTTAAGTCAAATGATTCTAACACTCCATCTTTTTGGAGTTAGATGATGTGTATCTTGTTAATGTGTCCAAGACAACAATGCCACAAGCATGGTTTGTCTATACCTTTAGACGAATCAATATGGAATACACAATTGCGTAAGTTATCAATACAAATCACAGTTTCATACACATCATTACAAGTTAAAGCTTCAAACATAAAACACCATTTTTATAAATTGAAATCGAACCATTCATATCATTAAAAGAATATAGAAAACCTGGTCTAAATAATGCATGAAAAGAAATAATATTTCACGTTATTTGTGACAAATAGCAACAATCAATAAAATTTATCCTAACATCATAACCAAGCACAAGACCATAAGTTCCAATCTTGGTAATAGGAGAAGATTTGCCTATTTCCCACGATCATATTTATTCTTCCATGCTCCACCTCATCACTTTCTCTTAGCCGCTGCAAATTAGAACAAATGTGAAATTCACATATTGTATCAAGGACCCAAAAAACGAGTAAGTTGTGAGTTATTGACCTGAATAGTGTATATACCTGGTGACAATGGATTGAACTTTCCGTCCTTGATGTCTTTCAAGTATTTGGGGTAGCTTTTTTTCCAATGTCCATTTTGTTGAAATAGTAGTAAGAAGCCTCTGTGGGGTCACTAACAGTAGGAATGTCTGAACTGGGCTTCGCCTTCGACCCACTGCTAGATGATTCAACATGGGTCTTTCCTTTCGAGTTAGAATGAGGATTAGACTTCCTATTCTTTCCTCTGTTTTGCCCAATGGCAAGGACAGGAACACTCATAGCAGAAGGTACTTGATTCTTTTTCATCCCTGATTCAGTTGTCTACAATAAGTTGTGGAGTTGGGCCAATGTGGTCTCTGTGTTGTTCAAATGATAAGCCAAGATGAACTGATCATAAAAAAGTGGCAAGGAGTTAAGGACCATGTCAATGGATAAATCCTCATAAAAAGTCACATTGAGCCTTTCAAGACGCTCCACATATCTCTATATTCTCAGCACATGATTGTAGACAGACTCTCCCTCCTTCAGCTTTTAGGCCATTAACGCTTTGACAACCTCATACTTTTCTTGACAAGCTCTTTTGTGGAACTTTGCTGCAAGATCTAATCCCATCTCGTATGGACAATAGTATTCAAAGAAATTTTGCAACTCAGGTACCATGGTTGCAACCATAATGCAAGTGACCTTTGTTGAGTCATCATAGTGTTTCTTGTAGGTGGCAATCTCTTTTGGAGTAACAGTTGACTCATCGAATTTGAAAAAAGGTTTTTTGAGGACATATTCTTTACCCTCATATCAAAGATTCATCTTGATATTTCTCATCCAATCCATGTAGTTTGGACCAACTATTTTCTCTTTGGAGAGGATCGAGAGTAGAGTGAAGTTGTTGGTGGATGATTGAGCAATAGTAGCATCTCCTGGAGTAGACATCTATATGAAAGAAATAGTTTTAGTTAGTTGATATAAGTCCTGAATATTTTTATAACCCATAATAAATATTCTAGGCTAGGATCCAATATAACAATTCACAACTAAGAAGAGGGATGTCGTAATCTTATTGCGAATTTATGAAGGTAGGTAAAACAATTCACCAATTTCAATGTATGAAATTCATAGATCTTTTGAGATTCATTGACTCTTATTAATGACATATTTAATCTCAGATTATGCTCTTCTATTTGTGACTGAGATGTCAAGGATCACAAACAATATGCGAATAACCATGCAAACAAGCCTGGCAACCTCGATGTCATTTATCATCTCTAATTAATGTGTCGGTTAACCACACACACTCCATTAACAATGATAATTTTCAAGATGTCCACATTTCTATTTAAAGTCCCTATTAGTGTGTCGATTAACCACACACGCTTCACTAACAACATATTAAACTATGGTGTGCGTTTTCATGGATTAGCATACTTTTCATATTTTTTCCTAAAGTAACTAGAGTGGGATTTTTAAAGAAGGTTTTAGTACTTTAATATCATTATACTTATAATGAGATTATGTCCTATCAAATCTGTTTGAATAATTACCCTCTCCCATACAAAGGAGTTGTGGGTGAGAGTGGACACAATGACAACCATTTTATAGGTCGTTTCCTTATACCCCTTATAGTATGACTTCGTGAATAAGACGTACTAGCGATTTCACTGACTTGTCTTATACATATAATATATTAAACTTTTAATAGTATATATAAGGTATATTTTAAAACAATTCAAAATACAAGGTTTAAATATTAATTATTTAAATTAAAATCTTTTAATTAATTAATATTACACCAAATATGATTTATCTTTATCTTTTAATTAAACAATTAATTAAATTAATTAACTCATCTAGGGATAAAATAATTATTTTGTGACAACCTGAAATTTCCATTCGGTCAAACCCTAAAAGTCAATCACTTCGTATCATAACTTAATGTCATTATTTTTTATCTTTTAAGAAATATAAAGTTCGTTTGATTATTTTAATATTATTTTTTAACGATCGGGTGAATGAAAGTGTCGTCTCGGGTTTTGATTTTTAGAAACCGCAAACACCTCGCATCTTAGAAATTCCCGGCCAAACTATTATGTTTGGGTTGAAAAATCATCCCAAAAACCGTAAACTCATACCTATGTATGATTTTACTCCCCAAGACTAACCATGTTGTGTTTACTCCCCAAATACCCAAAAGAGTAAACTCCAAAAAGGCTTTCAAGTATCATCCTAAATTTGATTCCAAATCTTCAAAGTTGTAAGTGTTCTAACCATTTCAAGTTAGTAAAACACTTAATCTAGTGTTTGTACATCTAATCATCCACTCATTTATGTATTTTGTCTAGATTTCCAAAACACCAAGAACACACACTAAGTGTTCTTGGATTATTAGCTCAAATCAAGCCTCCTAATAGTAAGTGCTTCCATCCTTGAGTGTTATTAAGCTAGTATTACATTTAAACATCAAGAAATTATGCCAAGAACACAAGGTTAGAGGTGTTCACGGTCCAAGGATGTTCTTGGGCCGTAAACACCATAAATGGCACCAAAGTGTGCCTAAGTCCCTAATCTAAGTCCTAGTTTGATGTTTAAGCCATCCTTGACAAGTTTAAACCTTCCCTTATTGTGTTTAAGCCTTGAAAAACACCAAAGACCAACAATTATAGGTGTTTACGGTTTGGGGATCTCCCAAAACCATAAACACCCTAAAGTGTGTTTAAATGGGTCATTTTCCTTCCTTAGGCCTAAAAAACTAACTTAGACTATTACCTAGTTGTGTTAAGGACTTGAAAACATGGCAATACCCTTTTCCATAAGGGTTTACGGTAGTAAACCCAAAGGTAAATGAACATGAGGCCGTAAACTCCTCTAAGGAGTGTTTTTGTTGCCCTAGTCCCTTCCAAAGGCCAAATCACCTAGTAGAAATGCTTCAAAAGGCTTGTTAAACCACAAAACAACACATGGTCAATAGGAGTGGAGTTTACGACCGTAAACCCTAGAGTTTACTGCCGTAAACTCCTTGGGATATGACCATCAAAATCGTAAACTCCAAGAGAGTTTACCCTTGAACTCCAAACACCCTAGCTTTGCCCTACCAACACTTGGATGCAGTCCTTGTGATCTTTAACACTTGAAACAAAGTGTTTTCATGTTCTAGAGTATCCCAACTTAATTTATTAGTTATAAATTGGCTAATTAGTTATATATATGTTCATTATATGATAACTAGGCTCGTGCGTGTGAACAAGTCTCCATTTGTCACCTAGCACCGTACCTGACACTCCAATCCAATCCACTCACCACAATTGAGTTCATACCCCTTAATCAATGGTTTAAATGTTTTTAAATGATTATATGGGGGGAATACAAGTCAAATACTTATAGTTATTACATCAATCACATGTGATTAATAACTACAAAACCAATGATTTCCTTATTGTTCAAATTGTTTATCAAACTGTTTTGCTTCAAACTGTTTTACAAGTTCTTATACTTATCAAATACATTCGCGCTTGAGATGTGGTATGGTGGGATATCGGGTACCCGTCCGAAGGCCGTTTAAATATTAGTTATATATCATGTGTACATATATAGTCATAAAGGTCCTTCCAGTTCATTCGGTACCCTTGGGTAGCAAGGGTATACCCCCATATTCATACGTACCAGTTACATCACTAGTAAGTTACCATAGGGGTAGCACAGGAGGATACTATTACTATTACTAGAACAATGAAACATACAATGAGTCAGTTCATTCATGAGTCAATACGAGTAACACAGACAATACATTACTGCTAGTACGCACAGTACATTACTATACATGCTAGATAGAGAGAACATACATTACAGCTAGCACACGCAAAACATTTCAGTACATACAGGCTAGACAGAGAGAGATTACACTTTCAGTTAGCACATTCATTACATATACATTCATGCAGTTATGTGAACCGTTGAGCGGGTCATGGCACTTCCTACCATGACCGCTCTTGTATCCCGAATCTCCTTAATTGGGGAGCGTATGAGTTTGCGTATAGATCTATACTGGATTGAGTATCCTACACCTTGTTGTTCGCTACAGTGGGACTTGCAAGTCTACGGGTGCCAAATGTCATTTCTTACGGCGTCTTACATTGTCGTTTTACTAGAGTCGGTAGCAAGATACAGGTCGATCACATGTTACTTGGAACACCTTTTGTTTTAAGGTAGTTAGTACCACGGTAGTTACTTATTACAAATACTACGGTACGATAATATTTTCCCATTTGCATTCACTTCGTGAATATTCACACGATGCACGGTAATGTAGAAACTACATTTTGGTTAATGATAGTCAGAATCGGGAAAACACACACTCTATCAAGAGACATACACATAGACACTAGATGCCTTGGTAGAAGGCTACAGTTAGTAGGAAACATAGGGTTTTCTAGGAGAGTTCAAACATTATACAAAACATTGTACAAAACATGTTACAGAAACATTTTACAAACGTTTTCATGCAAAGACAGACATTAATATACTTATGATCTCACCAGCATTAAGCTGATACTCGCTTTCAAAATAACTTGTATTCTCAGGTCACCGCTATACAGGTACAGGTGCCAGGCTTTTGAGAAGATGGAGTTCGTTCAAGACTCATCTTTTATTTTGATATGTATATTTTGGTGTCTATAACTTTGTCAGAACACACATGTATGAAATTATACTATTAATGCAATGGATGATGTTGTTGCTTGTTTACTATTATTCATTGTTTGTGATACTGTACATGACGTCCTCCGCCCCAGAATGTTTCTGCCATTTATGGTTTTGGGGTGTGACAGATTGGTATCAGAGCATTGTTTATAGTGAATGGAGTATATCAACCCATAAAAGATATACTAACTATAAATACATTGGGATTAAAATACTCTGACCAAGAGTTTATACTTTAAATATTTAAAATATTTCATTAAGTATACGTGCCTGCATTCATTCAAAAATCAATGTCACTAAGACTGTAAAAAAAGTATTACGATTGTTGGGCAACACAATTAGACTTAGAGACATATCGTCAAAACTAGGAAGATATAGCCTGATCAACTATATTATCCGAGGGTTGACTAGCATGTGCCTAAGTGTGGTTGTGAGGTTGCAACAAGTCTAAAAACTTACCTACAATACCACAATGAGAACAACAGAACATAAAGTTAAAATACTATAGGGGTATTTTACATTACTATGAGTTACTTATGTGTTAGATTCTTATACCTCCCTTCTCGCGTAGATTTAATGGCTGGATTCCACCTTCCTGGAGACCCATACAATCCCAACCACGGCAATGCAGGATGGCTAGAAGATGAGCCAGAAGATGATCACCCAATCCCTTTGGATGATCATGAAGCTGAAGGCTTTTCTGATGGTTCTGACTCAGAGCCAGAAGTCAACAACATACCACCAATAGGTCAAGCCCCTAACAACAACCCTCGTCCAACATTTCTAGGACCCACACCCTTGTGGGCAACCAATGTGAACCGCTGGAGCGACGAGCAGGAACAACCCTTACCTTACTTTGGGGACCAAAGCTTTTACAACCTTAGCGAAGGTGGCTCTGCCTGTCATGATTCGCAGAATCGCTCGTAATGGTGAGCAGGGTCGAGCAACCATCGATCGATCGAATCATGGAAATTGATGCCAACTCTGGTGTCAACACAGTCCGCATTCGCCAACTGGAGTCTGCCCAAGAAAGGACTCTAGTTCGCAATGCAGCTCTTCAGAGGAAACTCACTAAAACCCGAGCTGAAGTCAGAGAACTTCGAGCTCAGCAAGCAAGAGCTGATAGGCGCATGAGGTACATGGAACGTCTTCTGTCGGGATCAAGAACTCACTCAGGTAGTTCTCGTTGCGGATAGATTCTCATCAACTTCTCTCTTTTGGATATAACCTAGTTATGTAAAATCTCTGGTCTAATTCTCTATCTTGTAAATCGTAGGACTGGTAGGCCTTGGTTAGGTTGTAATTATGTCCGAATTTTCCCATTTTGGTCGATGTAAGGCCTATTTCTGTTGGCCATTTTTCCCGAACTTATTACATTTGTAATCCCAGTAATATTGGCAAGTACCTAATCTTATGAGAATTATTATCCAAATGTGATCATTTAATTGTTTTAAGATTTCCATTCAATCGTATCATTTGGGCTATGGAGAGTTAGTCCATGAGTCATTCTCATCACTCCTTCCTTTGAAATCTTATCAACGTTTCATCTTCATAAACTATAGATCAAAGATGCCGCCTTGCAGAAATCCAAGGAGAAATCTCAATAACGAAACACCACCTCCTCCACCTCCTCAACCACCTACTCCTCAGTTCGATACGACAGCTCTAAATGCTGTCGTAGCTGCGGCTGTGGCTATAGCCATGGCTCAATATCATTCATCGGGTTCCACTGGAGGAGGAACCCCTGTTCAGTCTGTTCAGATGGAAGTGTTGGGCTGAAGATTAGTTTGAAGATTGCATCATTTGGGCTCGGTTGTTTGTTTATTTAGTTTGTATTCCAGTTTGGGCCTGTCCAACCGAGAGCCCATTATATTTATTATATAAGTATATGCTTGCATGCATATTAGGTTAAGGAATGATTGGAACGATTCATCTAGAGCATAACAATAGCATTTACAGATTTCTTTAATCGTTCTTGTAACCTACCAATCCTCTACAGTTGATGTTCTTAATCGAGCTCTTCTGAGGATTTTGTTTTAATCATTCGACACGTTTGATTCACTTTTGCCTTGTTCTTATTTTCGTGTTCTTGCTGTTTTATAATTAATTACCTGTTTAAGATCTAATCGATCTTCAAAGATTAACATTCTTAATCTCATCAATTGGTATCAGAGCCGGAGGCTGTGTAATCGATACACATCTTTTCTGTGAAAAGGTTTCAATTAGGGTTTTTCCGCAACTACCGATATTTATTGAGCCGTCATCTCATTATTGACGTATCTTGATATTTATTGTTTTGCCCTAATCTGCTTTATTACAAGTTTGATCTTTGAACAGGTTTTTCGATCATAATGGACGAGTCGCAATCAAATCCTATTAATATTTCCAACAGAATCGGTTCAACCACGAAGATTCCAATCCTATATACCCATGACTATGAAGTCTGGGCGCATCACTTCGAAGACTACGTGATAGGATCTGAGGATAATGGATACCTCATATGGGAAGCTATCATTAATGGACCTTTTTCTCATTCTGCAACGTCCAGGATTATCAAAACTCAAAAGGAGTACAATGATCTGCTGAAGGATGTTAAAGATATTGCACAAGATGAAAAGGATAAATTCCAGTGCAATATCAAGGCGTTAAGATTGATAAGATTTGCCCTTCAGTCCGACACCTTCAGGTTGGTCAGCTCATGCACGACGGCAAAGGAAGTTTGGGATAGACTTCGTGAACTGTACTCTACAGACGAGGATCTTGAACATTCAATCCAAACCTTGCTCTTATCTGAGTTTGGAGAATTCAGGCAAGGAGCCGAAGAAACAGTGACCCAGACGTTCGATCGCTTCAATCATCTTCTCAGCAGGATGATCAAGCATGACATCGAAAGGAAGCTTATCGAGCAGAAGGTTACATTCTTAAATGGTCTGAGGTCAGAATGGAGAGCTGTGGTGTCTACAGTCAAAGCCCATGAGTAGTTTATCATATTCTCTGGCGAAACTAGTGGGTATTCTCAAGTCCCAGGAGAAGATTGTACTGCAGGAGAAAAACGTTGTTTCAAGCCTTGGTTCGTTGGCCCTCCTGTCAAAAAGCAAAGCTGCGGTGGAGGATGAAGACCTTAACTTGGAGGAGTATGACCTCACGTCTGAGGATTATGCTACGATGGTGTCTAAACCCAAGAGGTTCATAAAGAAGAGATTCCCCAGCAATAAAAACCAAAACTGGCAGGGGAGTTATAGCTCAGAAAAAGTTAACAATGAACCGAAGGTTGAAGAGCCCAAGAAGGAACCGAAGGTGGATGGTGATTCTGGAGTAAGCTGTTACTACTGTGGTGGGAAAAACCACTATGCTAAAGATTGTGTCCTTAAGAAGATGGTTGAAAAGGATGATGAAAAGGATGAGGAAGCTGTGCTGCAGAAAAGGCTGGATGAGATGAGAAAGAAGAAGTCTACCGCTAACCCTTCTATGAATGCTCTTATTGTGCAGGGTTCGGTTGCTGATGACGAGTTCGGTAGCATGGAAGTTTGGTCTACCGACTCAGAAGACAATGAAGTGAGGAAGCCTACTCATGGAAAGGCTTTTGTGGCAAAGGAGGAGAGCAGTGGAGGAAGATGCTTCATGGTGTCTGATGTATCTCAGATGAGGGGATACAACACCGATAGTGGAAGCAATGAACCGAAGGTGCAGGAGGACATGTGCTTTACGGCCAAACCACTCAGCCAGCAGTTCAATGAGCTTGATGAACTGATAAAGAAGGTACAATCGGTTTTTGTTTCATTTAAAGTACCACAATCCTCATATGAGAAAGAACTAAAAAATGTTAATACAAGAATTTCTCATCTAGATAGTAGCTTAACTCAAACTCGAGTCACCAATTCTAACCTAACTGATCAATTAAGCAGGGCGGCGTCGAAGAGTGAGGAGCGGCGCATGTGGATCGAGTTGAAGGAGTCTGAATTAGTTAAAATTAAAGACGAAAACATTTATTTACAAAGAGATAATTTAAAGTTGTTAAAACAGCGGAATGTTTTTTGTTTAATTGCAAAACGTCTTTATTCTAATATTACTCAGCTTCACTTAGATTGTGAAATAGGCCAAAAGATCCATCACATGATTTTGCCCTTCCTGGAGTTTAAGGAGGATGAAATTGATGCCGAAGCTTATAACTGTGAGAGTGTGATATCATCTGATGATGTCAATCCGACCTACATGTATGGACTGGACAAAATTGAATCTTTCATTAAATCCAAGGACCACAAGGATATGCTTAAAAACCTTTTGGATGAAAATGATAGACTTAAACTGAGAACCGAAACCATACAAAAATTTGACTCTTTAAACGCCAACGTAAGCTCAGAAAACAAAATTGATGTTGAAAATGCATCTGAGCTTAACGAGGACGACAACATGAGTGAAATTTCTGTAGAGGACACGGTTGACTGCTCAGAATTTGTGAAAAGTGAACCTGAAAACCACAAGAATCTAATTTCTGAAAATTTAGTGGAGTTCGCTCGATTGTCCCAACAAAAGTCCCCAATATTAGCAGAGAAAGCAGTTGTGTATCAAAAGGTCAGGACCACTCCGAATCAAGTATACAAGGTCACTGGAGTAACCGAACATCAGACAGCTGAACTCACAGCTATTGTAAACGAAGACAATGCTGATGGCTGCGATGAGTACTTCTGGTCAGCACCAATAGATAATGCAAACGAAACGGTGGGATTATCAGAAAGAACCTCTTGGATGAGTAAAGGTAGATACATACTTGAACCCTTAAATAAGCCAGATAATTTCGATGAGCCAAGCACCAGCAGTACAAAAGACATTCCTCAGGAGAATGAAAGTTCGGCAAAAGAAGACGTTTCCTCTACTTCCTCAGTTCAAAGTGAAACTCCTACAGTTCAAAATGAACCAGCCAAGAAGAAACCGAAAATGAAAGCTAATGTTCATCATCAACCAAAGCAGATGAGGAATAAGAAACGTGAAAGGAACCAAAGATACAGGAAGAATCTCTCTGAAAGGAGACAATTCTGGCAATCCCATAATGCATACTTCTCACATCAAGACAAGAATCTAAAGTATGAAAACAATCCTGTCGGAAAGCCTGAGAGTCACAACAACCGAAAACCAAGGTTCGGTTCTCAAGAGAATACCAACCGAAAGCAAAGGTTTGGTTCTGAGAATGACTTCAACCGAAAGCAAAGGTTCGGTTCAAAGAACGATTCCAACCGAAAGCAAAGGTTCAGTTCTGAAGTCAAAAGAGATCAAAACTCTAAGGTCAGTCCCTCCAATGATCAAAAGCAAAAGGGTCACCTAGAGTCTCCACCCAAGAAGTCCTCTCAATCTAAACCCACTTCTTCTAGTTCATCTAATTCTTCTACTTCCACCAATTCATCTCCATCTTGCTCTAAAACTCATTCTATTCATTCTCAAAAATCTCATTCGTCGTCTGAACAAAAGGGCAAACAGAAGGTTAATGAATCCACACCAGAGTCTAAACCGATCGCACCCAATCCTAATAAAATAAAAGTTTTTACCATTAAAAAGAAAGATGAAACAACACTAATAAAACGAACATATCTTGTTGATATCTCTCTTACAGTTCCTGTTCCCATGAACAGCTCACGTGGACCCAAGAAACTTTGGGTTCCTAAATCTGCTTAATTTTTGCAGGTTATAAGTGACGAGCAGTTCGACGAAGAATGGTACATCGATAGTGGTTGCTCACGTCACATGACAGGGAGGAAAAAGGAGCTCAGGGAATACAGATCTCTTGCAAATGGTGGCAATGTCAAGTTTGGAAATAATTTTTTCGGCACCATAAAAGGATACGGGATGATAACAAATGGTGACTTTACTATAAGGAAGGTGGCTTATGTGGAAGGACTCCAACACAACCTCATCAGTGTATCTCAGCTTGTTGGAGGTACAGGTCTTAAAGTCTCATTCGATGATGAAGGTTCTGAAATTATCGAGAAAAAGACAAAGAAGATAATTCTCAAGTCGGAGCGAAAGGGTGAAATGTTTCCTCTAAACCTTAAACCCATCAAAGGAAACCCAGCTATATGCCTGTTATCAAAAGCTCAATATGACGAAAGCTGGTTGTGGCACCGAAGACTCTCTCATCTCAACTTTAAAGATATCAACCGACTTGTCACTGGAGGTCATGTTAGGGGTCTTCCATTGCTCAAGTTCGGCAGAGATCATTTGTGTGCTGCATGCGAAATGGGGAAGCAGAGTCGTCAAAGTCACCCATCTGTAATTAACACAAAAGTTGTTGAACCACTCGAATTACTTCATATCGATTTGTGTGGTCCTTCATCTATCGAAAGCATCGGTGGTAGCAAGTATATTCTTGTTATTGTTGATGACTTTTCACGATTTACATGGGTGTTCTTTCTAAAGCTCAAATCTGAAGCGACTCATAAGCTGAAAGTGTTCATCAAGCAGATTGAAGTACAGCTCAAGAAGGTCGTTCGAAACATCAGAAGCGACAATGGTCTGGAATTCAAGAACAGGGAGTTTGAAGAATTTCTTGCAGAAAAGGGAATAAGTCACAACTTCTCAGCTCCCTACACACCACAACAGAACGGAATTGTCGAAAGACGAAACCGATCTTTATGTGAAGCTGCCAGAACTATGCTAAGTTTCGCTTCCTTACCTCTTTATTTTTGGGCTGATGCTATTTCTGCTGCTTGTTTTACACAGAACAGGTCTTATCTCAACAAACGATTCACGCTCACACCATACGAGATTCTCAATAACAGAAAGCCCAATGTGAAATTTTTCCATGTGTTCGGCTCACGGTGTTTCATCTTTAATTCTAAAGAACACCGCAACAAGTTCGATGTCAAAGCCGACGAGGGAATCTTTCTGGGATACTCGCTCACATCCAAGGCATATAGAGTCCTAAACAAGCGTTCGAGAAAAATTGAAGAGACATATTACGTGACCTTTGACGATCGATATGTCAAAAAGCTACAAGCCAAAGAAGACACCGCTGGGGAAATCTTTCCTCAAACTGGGCAAGTCACAATCTTGATCGCTAATTTATACGATAAATTTCTGGAGCTCTTTGACGAACTAGAGAAAGCTTCTCTCTCAGAAGCAGGTGCAGCAGACAACAAGGCCGACCACATGAAGCAAATTGTCGAAGAAGCTGCCAGGAGAATGAATGAAGGAGGATCGACTACTGATGACCCTCCATCTAACAATGCTTCAGTCGAGGGGGAGCTAGGCTCACAAGTCGAGGGGGAGCCAAGCTTTACAACTGCAACCGAAAGTGCTTCTCCAACCGAAGGTGCATCAACGCCTGCAAGTCCAGCATCACAAGAAACCTCTAAACCTCAAGTTTCTCAAAGTTCATCAATCGAGGGGGAACACGATGATATGACGCTTGACTACGATAGCCAATCTGAGCCAGAAGAAATGATCAATGCTGAACTAGACCCAACCTTTGATCCGAATTACCCTCCTCTTACCAAATGGACCAGAGATCATCCTATATCTCAAGTGGTTGGTGATGTATCTGAAAAGGTTCTGACCCGATCACAACTGAAGTCAACACAGACATCCTTATTTTCAAAAGTTGAGTTTTGTATGTTTAACTCATTCGTATCAAAAGTTGAACCGAAGACAGTTAACACTGCCCTCGATGACTCTGATTGGGTTCAAGCAATGCAAGACGAACTAAACGAATTTGAAAGGAACAAAGTCTGGCGCCTCATTCCAACTCCTCCAGATGCTTCGGTTGTTGGTCTCAAATGGGTCTTTAGGAACAAAATGGACAAAGAAGGGAATGTAATAAGGAACAAGGCTCGTCTGGTAGTAAAGGGATACTGTCAGGAGGAAGGGATTGATTATGAAGAGACCTTTGCTCCTGTAGCTAGGCTGGAATCTGTAAGAATATTTCTTGCTTATGCTGCCCATAAAAACTTTGAAGTTTTCCAAATGGACGTCAAGTGTGCATTTCTCAATGGAGAACTCGAAGAAACCGTGTATGTGGAGCAACCTCCTGGGTTCGTGAACGAAAAATATCCAAATTATTGCTACATTCTGGATAAAGCTGTGTATGGCCTTAAACAAGCTCCGAGAGCCTGGTATGAAACGCTAACAAAATTTTTAAAGATGTCTAAATTCAAACAAGGTTCGGTTGACCCAACCTTCTTTCGCAAAAAGGAAGGTAACCACCTTATGATTGTTCAAATTTATGTCGATGACATCATCTTTGGCTCTACGAATCCCAGCTTAACAGCTGAATTCAGAAAGTTGATGGAGACTAAATTTGAAATGAGCTCAATGGGTCCTATTAATTTTTTCCTTGGTTTAAATATTAGACAGGGACCCGAAGGCATCTTTATTAATCAGGAAGCTTACACGAAGACTCTCCTAGCAAAGTTTGGTATGATGGGAGACTCAAAAGTCAAAGTCCCAATGGCATTCGGCACCAAGCTAACTCCATCCCTTGACAAACCGGCTGTCGATATCACGCTCTATCGTCAAATGATAGGCTCACTAATGTATCTTACTGCTAGCAGGCCTGACATCATATTTTCTGTGTGTTATTGTGCTCGATTTCAGGCGAACCCACGCGAACCTCACTTGCTTGCAGTGAAGAACATCTTACGCTATCTCAAGCGAACCACCTCCTTAGGTCTATGGTATCCTTCCAACTCAGGCTTCTTCGTTCAAGCCTATTCTGATGCTGACCTTGGAGGATGTGGACTCGACAGAAAAAGCACAACTGGTGCCTGTCAATTCCTTGACGGGAAATTGGTCAGCTGGCAATCCAAGAAACAAACATGTGTGTCGTTGTCTACTGCCGAAGCGGAATATATTGCCGCTGCATCCTGCACATCCCAAGTGATTTGGATCCAGAGTCAACTTCGAGACTATGGACTCAATATGAAGAAGATCCCACTATATTGTGACTCTGAAAGTGCAATTAGGATCTGTCATAACCCAGTGCAACACTCTAAAACCAAACACATAGCACTGAGGTATCACTTCATCAAAGATCACGTGGAAGATGGAAACGTCGAAGTTCACTTCGTAAGAACCACTGATCAACTGGCTGACGTCTTTACCAAAGCTCTTCCTGAAGCATCATTCAGTAGAATACTGCAAGGGCTAGGTATGATGGAATCAGAGTCAGTACCTCACACTACCTCTCAACCTCAAACGTAAGAAGCGAAACCAACCGAACGTTCGGGTTCGGTTAAACCATCTGACTCGCTCATCACTACAAAGGTAGTTTTTCTTTGTTGTATAATTCTTGTACAAAATTTGTTTTTCTTAATAGTGAAAGCATTTTCCAATTGCATGTCTAAATCCCTTGGTTTCTCAAAATTTTCCAAAACCGAAACCTACCGAAGGTTCGGGTTCGGTTTTTCAAAATTTTGTTGAACCGAAACCAACCGAAGGTTCGGGTTCGGTTTTTCAAAATTTTGTTGAACCGAAACCAACCGAACGCTCGGGTTCGGTTTTTCAAAATTTTTCCCAACCGAAACCAACCGAACGTTCGGGTTCGGTTTTTCATATTTTTTTTTCCAAGTTTTTTTAAGTCTTATTTTTTTTTCTTACTTATCTTTTTTTTACTTATTTTTTTTCTTCTTTACTAAATCTCAAAAACTCCAATTTTTTTTTTATTTTATTGTGTGTTCGTTCGTTTATGGGGATATAATTGATGAATTACTTAAGTGTCCCTAGAAGCATGCTGCTGTATGTGTCCCAAGCCTCATAAGATTTTGAATAATAGCCTTCATGACCTGGTATACACAAACCTTGTCTTCCCAATAAGGCTAACACATTTATTCTAATCGTGAGCTACCTCACTCTCTTCTCACATGAGATAAGAGTTTGCTGCTTGGTCCTTTATTTCGCAGCAGAGGTACTATGTTTTCTTACTCCATCTCCATTACATTTCTCCATTACATTCGTTTCATCAAAGTAACCCTTGAGACTCTCAGAAATTACCACTGAGGTTTATGGTTACACAACATCTGTGTTTATGATCTTAGTTTCGTGCCACTACGAGCTGAGTGAAACCCAAAATTCAACACCAAATCTGAATTGACAGTGAACAATTCATTTGCTCAAGTTTTTACCAAAGAATTGACGAATGTACCTTCATGAAATCTCAAATTTTATTTTGTGTGATTCCTATGAAATTGTTAAACACCATAACATTTCTTCCCTTGGGATCCAATTTTAAATTTTTTATCTGAGATTTTATATTTTTCCAAGCCAATTTAAAATAAATTCCCTACTTGTTCAACAGGCTACACCGGTCTCACAAGTACTTTGTTCACTTTCTTTCTTATTTCAAGATTAGAATAGCTGAATCAAAGCGAAAGCCACCCTTATTTAGCCTAATTAAAAGAAGCCTTTCAACATTTATTAATAAATGTTTGATCGTAATTCAACGGGAATCCACACTACCACTTTAAGGTCTCTCTTGACCTTGAAGGAAGAGATTCGTGCCCGAGATCATCAGTTTCGTGTCATTATTGACATCACAGAAAATCCTTAAAAGAGTCGCTTTATTTCTTTTCCTTTTACACTCTTTGCACGAAAATCTTTGATTTTCCCAAATTCCGTTACTAATTATTACAGGCTGTATTATTACTTTGGTGGTTAATTATGAAGCTGTGGTAAAAAATAATCCACGTGGGTATTCAATTCAAAAGATGCCATTTAAAAAGATAAGACGAAAGGTTGCTGACTCGGCGGGAGTTAAACGGATTGAAATTCAAACGACGGTAAAAAGGGGGCGCGTGTGAATTTGAAACGCCCATACTTTTACTGACATTATGGACGCGTGTGCGAAATCCAAGCGACATCCCTCTGGCATTTAAAGGCGCGTGAGGATTTGAACCGTTTTTCTTCTGAAACGGCGCTTGTTGGGTGGCGTGATCCTAGGAATCTGACACTCTCTCTCCTACGTGATCATCGCATAGAAGATGTGAAACGATTTTTCTCTCTCCAATCCCTCACTATAAAAGGCAGTCTACACTCTCATTTACCTTTTTACTGCTTCCGGATTTTCTAGAGAGCAAAAACTTCCAAAAGCTTCACTGTTCATCTTCTTCTTCTACTACCTTCAACAATGGCGGAATCATCCTCAGTCCATGCTACTTCTCAAATCCTTCCTATTCGTCCGCAACAATGCCTAGTGATCGATCTCAACCCTCTGGCGTACGACTCCTACATGTCGCCGATCATCGAGTGCCTGAAGTACTCCCAAATCGCTACCGCTCTCTCTAGGATCGAGTCTGTGCCCATGGTGGCCCTATCGCAGGTTTATGCGACTGCCTATTACGACAAAGCAATCGAGCGGGTGTTCTTCGAGATTGCTGAACACAAGACCTCTATTTCTCGACAACGTTTCTGCACTATGCTAGGGTTGGCTGTTGACCCATCAAGAATAAATCCGAAGACGATTCCGGTTGGGTATCTGTACAACATGTTTTACAATATGGGGTACACGGAGGTTCTCACCTCCGTCGCAAAATTCAAGAAATCTTGCTTCCCGCCACAGTGGAACGGCATGTTCACAGTCCTCTTCAAGGGCTTGTCGGAACGGAGCTCAGGATCCGACGGTGCTAGTCGACTTTTCTTGTCGATCATGTATGCAGTCTACAACGGGGTCAACTTGGATTTGGGTTTGTCCTCTGGCAACAGCTCATCCAGAGCCTTTCTTCATCATCACGACACTCTGAGGTGTCGTTGGCCCGGTTCTGGATTTTAATCACAAAGTGGGCGATGGACAAGTTCGACATTCCCACTGCTGCAGGTGAATCGATGTCTTCAATCGGTACGTTTCATACCAAGAAGATCATCGTCTCGGATGCATCTAAATTCTCATTCATTGGCTCTATTCCGGAGACAATGTATGGCGACGTTCCTTCTGACAGCAGACTAATCCGGACGATCAAGGAATTCAGGGCAACTGGTCCTAGGGAACTTACAACGGAAATGCTAAAGTCAATCCATGATGCCGACAAACCAGTTCCCAGGGGCAAAAAGGCGGACAAAGGGAAGCAAGCGACCAAAGCTCCTACGGGTCCTTCTCCCAAGAAGAGGAAACAGCCTAAAGCTGCACAGTCCCCACAACCGAAGAGGAGGAAGACTCAACCGAAGTGAAAGCTTGTTATTCCCTCTTCTTCGAGTGAATCAGAGCATGAGAGTTCGGGTTCGGACGACTCTCAAGGAGGCGAAACCCCTCAACGAGGCAACACACCACCTCGGTCACCTACCCCAGAGATGGAACTTCATAATTCACCAGTTCCTTCACCTCCTCCAACCATTCCTACTTCCATTCCTACCATAATCCCCACTACCACTATTCCTCCAACCTCTTTCCCTATACCACCACCCATTTTCACAACTGCAACCGAAACACCACCCGTAACCGAAACACCACCCGTAACCGAACCACCTCAAACCGAAACCCAACATACAACCGAACCTACCTCCACTCAACCACCACCTGAAACTAACCCCACACCCACTCAACCTAAACCTACCAAAACCACCACACCCCCAGCTTCACCACCTCCACAATCTCCAGATGATGCCTCTGATGGAGATAACCCGTTTCTTGGCGGTGAAAATATGAACTTCGATTCGGTCTACTATAGTCCGTTTCAGGTTCAAAGTGATGAAGAGGATGATGCTCCAGTGACAAAGATGCATCTTAAGGAGCTCAACGAGAAGGTTGACCTACTTCTCGCCTCATCTTCCAACCAACAGTCCTCTCTCTCTGAAGCTGCACTTCAGAAGATTGTTGATGCCTTCTCCAGGGCACAACATGATTCGGTAGCCTCAGCAACTGCTGCCATAGACGCCTCAACCAAAGCCTGTGAGGCTGCGACCGAAAAAGTCGATAAACTATTCTCCGACGCTTCCATCCTGTTGCAATCCTTACAGGAAAGCGCCGACGCCACAAAGACAACTTTGGAACCGATTGTTCAGCAATTGTCAAAGTTTGTTTCTACGGAGTTGACCTCGTTCGCTACACTTCGCCAATCCCTAAGCGACGACAACTCGGCCCTTCGTGCCTCCATCGATGTGTGCCTCGCTAAGCTTCAGGAGGATCTCGCAGCTGAAAATTCATTGATGGACGTTCTGGCGAGCAAAACAACTGCCCTCAAGGTCAAGAGCACGCAGCTTTCAAACTCACAACAACAACTTGAAGCTCTTCGATCCGAAAGGGAGGTCATCAAGACTTGTGTTTCGGATATACACGCTGCCTTATCAAACATCCTAGAAGCACACGATCCAATTCTCAACCATTCAGTGAGGCGAACACTTGCTGAAAAGCTTTCTCCTGCCATGGACCTTCTCAGCAAAATAGAAGGCTTACCGAGTTTCGTGTCCATTCCGAAACAAGGGGGAGAAGAGAAGAAGACCGGATCGAAACCACCTCCTTCCTCCAAAGCTACTCACACAACCGAACCACCTCCGACTGGTCAAGCTTCGGGTTCGGGTGTGAAGGACAAAGGGAAAAACATAACTGAGGAAGAAGATGAAGATGAAGATGATGAAACCATTGCTGACATGTTGAAACGAAAGAACAGTCGCAATGTGGATGATGATGTTAATCGTGTGGCGCTAGAGGCTGAAGAAGCCGAACGCAAGCAGAAGGAAGCCCACGATCTCCTCGAGAGCAGGAAGACTCTCTTCTCTGCTTGGACTCGGGAGCGCTTGATAAAAGAGACCATAGATACTCCCAACATCTTATGGATCGAGCTGGTTATCTCGTTCGACTGCAATAATACTGTCGACTCGCAGTTCGACATGCCGCTGACTCGAAAGGCGTTTATCTTCCACGCCTTCTCAAATATCTTTGAAGTCCCTCATCCAAATGCTGAACTTGATAGGGAGCTCATCGAATTCTATCTGAAGGCTGCTCGTCCTCAGTATCTGACTTGGAGCGCCCAAAAGATAGTGAATGTTCGGGTACTGAAGCCTTACACCGAAGGAAGGTTCATAAACGTTCGGTTCAAGGTGATTCGAGGATCTGCAAGACCTGCACATCATATCTCCCTGGCAGATCTACCGAATTTAAATCCTCATGATTGGATTGTCCTGCATAATATCCTTTTGACTAATGAAGCCGAATATGGTCCCATTATAGACCATATCAAAAGGATGTTAGTCTGTTACATCATGGAGGTTGCCCTTATGGATCAGGAGGTTGCCACAGTCTTCAAGAAGAAACCGAAGATAGCTCCTGTGGGATCGGCCAGTGATCTCAACCAAATGCAAATGGGCAAGATCGACCCGAGACGCAACTCGGTTATGTTCACTAGAGAAGAAGGACATAAATGTCTCTTTGCTTTAGCTGACAAAGATCTTTACACCAATGCTTGTCTGGAGCATGTGTTATCGATCATCAAAAGGTGTAAAGAGAATTCAGCTGATGATGTCAAGTACTTCGACGACATGATCCAATGGTACATCAGGTTTAGACAGACAATTCTCGCTCTCACCAAATGTCTGTTTATCACCGTGAAGAAGAAGGTACCTGCTTCAGCTGCTGGCCCAAGTAACCAGTGAAGATCTCACTCCAATTGTCGCAAAGGGGGAGATTGTTGGGCTGAAGATTAGTTTGAAGATTGCGTCATTTGGGCTCGGCTGTTTGTTTATTTAGTTTGTATTCCAGTTTGGGCCTGTCCAACCGAGAGCCCATTATATTTATTATATAAGTATATGCTTGCATGCATATTAGGTTAAGGAATGATTGGAACGATTCATCTAGAGCATAACGATAGCATTTACAGATTTCTTTAATCGTTCTTGTAACCTACCAATCCTCTACAGTTGATGTTCTTAATCGAGCTCTTCTGAGGATTTTGTTTTAATCATTCGACACGTTTGATTCACTTTTGCCTTGTTCTTATTTTCGTGTTCTTGCTGTTTTATAATTAATTACCTGTTTAAGATCTAATCGATCTTCAAAGATTAACATTCTTAATCTCATCAGGAAGCTCCTGTGCGCTCGAGAGAGTGCTCCTATAAGGACTTCACGAACTGCAAACCATTGTCCTTCAAGGGGACTGGCAGAGTCATTGCCCTCTCACAATGGTTCGAGAAAACCGAATCGGTTTTCGAAATCTGCTCTTGTCCCGAGGAGAGCAAGGTGAAGTATGCTGCTTGCACCTTTGAAACCAAAGCCCTAACATGGTGGAATGGCCATGTTAAGTCACTATCTCTTGTAGTGGCTAATGCTATGGGCTGGGAAACTTTGAGAGACCTCATGATTGAGGAATACTGCCCGAGAGGCGAGATCCAAAAGCTGGAGGAAGAACTGTGGGGCCTAACCATGAAGGGCTCCAACATAGTCGCCTACACCACCAGATTCTGTGAACTGGTGGCCCTCTGTCCCAACATGATTCCTTCAGAGGGAAAGAAGATTGAAAGATACATATGGGGACTGGTACCCCCATACCAGGGAAATGTTTTGGCATCACACCCCACTACATTTGATAGTGCCAAGCGATTGGCACAGCGGCCCATAGACCATGGGGTTCGTACCCCGACCGCAACAACTACCCTGGCCATTTCAGAACCTACAAGGACCGCTGACCCCAAGCGGAAGTTCTAGGATGACAAGAAGAAGGCTAAGACTGCCAAGAAGAGGCAGGTCGTGGCAGTACATGCTACGATAGCCCCTGTCGCTACTGCTCCGGTAAAGCAGTACTCTGGAATTTGCCAAAGTGCAACAAGTGCAACTTCCATCACGTCGGCGCATGCCAGGAGATGCAGTGTCTGAACTGCAACGGAAAGGGGCACACAGCCCGTTTCTGTAAAGCTCCGGCGAAGCCAATCAACTAAGCCCCCGGTGATAGAACGGGCCAAACTTGCTACGGATGTGGCGAAGTAGGCCACTTCAAAAGAAACTGCCCGAAGGCAGGGTTTACCGGTGGAGCGGCAAGAGTTCTAGCCATAGGCCATGAGGAAGCGGTTTCCGACCCTACAGTGGTCACTGGTATGTTCCTCCTCGATAACTCTTATGCATGCATTCTGTTTGATAGTAGAGTGGAGAGGAGTTTCATGAACCAAAAATTTGCTCATTTACTTAGGCAAAAATCACGAGCACTTAATGAACCGTTCACTGTAGAAATGGCTAATGGGAAGACAGAGAGCACTACCAGTATATTCGTAGGGTGTACCCTAACTTTAGATAACCATTCATTTTCTATCAATCTAATGTCGGTCTCAATTAAAAGTTTCGACGTCATTATCGGAATGGATTGGTTGAGTCTCCATCATGCCGATATCATGTGTTACAAAAAGGTTGTTCGCCTTAATCTGCTGTCTGGCGAAACCTTAGTAGTCTATGGCAACAAATCCAACACAAACCTTCGTATCATCTCGAGCATCCAAGCTCAGAAATTCTTGCGAAAGGAATGTCGTGCATTCCTTGCTCATGTGGTTGATGTGAGCCAAGAAACGAAGGACATTCAGAACATTCCAATAGTGCACGAATTTCCCGACATATTTCCAAAAGAACTCCCAAGATTACCTCCGCAACGTCAAGTCGAGTTCCGAATCGACTTAGTTCCAGGGGCTACCCCAGTAGCCAAATTGCCATATCGTCTAGCACCAGCAGAGATGCAAGAACTGTCCGACCAACTTAACGAACTGCTCAACAAGGGCTTTATAAGACCAAGCTTCTCACCCTGGGGAGCTCTAGTCTTGTTCGTCAGGAAGAAAGACAGATCGTTTCGTATGTGCATCGACTATAGGGAGGTCAACAAGCTAACGGTCAAAAATCGTTATCCTTTACCTCGGATCGACGATTTGTTTGACCAACTACAAGGGGCGAACTTCTTTTCAAAAATCGACTTAAGATCCGGATATCACCAACTACGAGTGCTAGGGGAGGATGTTCCAAAGACAGCCTTCCGAACTCGTTATGGGCACTACGAGTTCGTAGTGATGCCGTTCGGATTAACGAACGCACCCGTTGTATTCATGGACTTAATGAATAAGGCGTGTCATCCTTACTTGGATCAGTTCGTCATCGTCTTCATCAATGACATACTTATCTACTCTCGAAGTAAGGAGGAGCACAACCAACATCTACGACAAGTCCTCGAAACATTACGTTGGGAGAAGCTCTATGCGAAGTTCTCGAAATGCGAATTTTGGATACGTCGAGTCGAATTCTTAGGGCACGTGGTTAGCAAAGAGGTTATACACGTGGACCCTTCTAAAATCAAGGCCATTGAGAACTGGTCAGCACCGAAGATGCCTACAGAAATTCGTCAATTTCTAGGCCTCGCTGGCTCCTATCGCAGGTTCATTCAGAACTTCTCCCGCATAGCGAAACCTCTTACAACACTGACCCAGAAGGACGTGGCCTTTGACTGGGAAGAGAAGCAGGAAAGGGCATTCCAAACGCTTAAGCGAGCCTTGTGCACCGCGCCAATACTATCCCTCCCCGAAGGGATAGAAGACTTCGTTGTCTATTGCGATGCATCAAATCAAGGACTCGGATGTGTTCTGATGCAGCGAGGTAAAGTCATCGCCTATGCCTCGAGACAGCTGAAGACACATGAGGTCAACTACACGACCCACGATCTTGAATTAGGAGCAGTTGTGTTTGTACTGAAGATTTGGAGACATCACTTGTACGGAACGAAGAGCACTATCTTTACAGACCACAAGAGCTTACAACACATATTCGACCAGAAGGAGCTCAACATGAGGCAACGACGGTGGGTCGAGCTACTCAGTGATTACGAATGCGAAATTCGTTATCATCCAGGTAAAGCCAACGTAGTAGCTGACGCCCTGAGTCGGAAGGAATATTCTGGTCGTAGAGCCAAATCATTGACTATGACTATCCATTCACACTTGTCCACGCAAATTAAGACAGCTCAGCTTGACGCTTTGAAGCCTGAAAATGTGGCGGGTGAATCCCTAAGAGGGATGGATAAGAACTTAGAGGTTAAGGGTGGCGGAGCTTATTATTTCATGGACCGGATCTGGACCCCGAAACTAGGTGGTTTCAGAGACTTGGTCATGAACGAGGCGCACAACACTCGATATTCTGTTCACCCGGGATCAAATAAGATGTATATGGACCTCAAAAAGTTATACTGGTGGCCTAACATGAAAGCAGAGATTGCTACCTTCGTGAGTAAATGCCTTACTTGCGCAAAGGTCAAGGTCGAATACTAGAAACCCTCCGGTCTTCTACAACAGCCTGAGATACCGGAATGGAAGTGGGAGCAGATAACTATGGACTTCATAACCAAGTTGCCTAAGACGACGGGTGGACTTGATTCCATATGGGTAATCGTTGATAGACTGACCAAGTCTGCACACTTCCTGCCGATCAAAGAAACAGACAAGATGGAGAAACTTACAAGAATTTACATTAGAGAGATTGTAAGACTGCACGGTGTTCCCTTATCCATTATCTCGGACAGAGATAGTAGATTCACTTCGAGGTTCTGGCAGTCATTACAAAGTTCCCTAGGAACTAGGCTGGACATGAGTACAGCCTACCATCCACAGACCGACGGGCAAAGTGAGAAAACTATCCAAACCTTGGAAGATATGTTGCGAGCCTGTGTGATAGACTTCGGGAAAGCATGTGATACTCATTTACCCCTTGTCGAATTTTACTACAACAACAGTTATCACACGAGCATAAAGGCAGCTCCATTCGAGGCCCTCTATGGCCGCAAGTGCAGATCCCCGCTGTGCTGGGCTGAGGTGGGTGATACCCAGTTAGCTAAGGGACGAATTCCCGAAAGCACTCTCACAGGTCCGGAAATCATACGGGAAATGACGGAGAAGATCGTTCAGATCCGTGAACGATTGAAAGCCTCCATAGACCGACAGAAAAGCTACACTGATAAACGTAGGAAGCCGTTGGAATTCCAGGTTGGCGACCGCGTTCTATTGAAGGTCTCACCCTGGAAGGGCTTGATACGCTTCAGAAAGCGTGGAAAGCTAAATCCAAGGTACATTGGGCCTTTCGAGATTCTCGCAAGAATCGGCCGAGTAGCTTACAAACTTAACTTACCGCGCGAACTCAGTAATGTAAATTCTACCTTCCACGTATCGAACTTGAAAAAGTGTCTGTCCGACGAGACTCTTGTTATTCCACTCGACGAGATCGAGATCAACGAGAGCTTCAACTTCGTGGAAGAACCAGTAGAGATCATGGACCGAGAAGTCAAGCAGATGAAGCAAAGCTGTATCCCGATTGTGAAGGTTCGATGGAACGCCAAGCGAGGACCGGAATACACTTGGGAGCATGAGGATCAGATGAAACTAAAATATCCTCATCTTTTTTCTTAGTTATTTGTAACTACTTTATTTCTTTGGACTTTAATTTCGGGACGAAATTCCCTTTTTCAGAGGGATGATGTGACAACCCGAAATTTCCATTTGGTCAAGCCCTAAAAGTCAACCACTTCGTATCATAAGTTAATGTCATTATTTCTTATTTTTAAAGAAATATAAAGTTTGTTTGATTATTTTAATATTATTTTTAAACGATCGGGTGAATGAAAGTGTCATCTCGGGTTTTGATTTTTAGAAACCGCAAACACCTCGCATCTTAGAAATTCCCGGCCAAACTATTATGTTTGGGTTGAAAAATCATCCCAAAAACCGTAAACTCATACCTATGTATGAGTTTACTCCCCAAGACTAACCATATTGTGTTTACTCCCCAAATACCCAAAAGAGTAAACTCCAAAAAGGCTTTCAAGTATCATCCTAAATTTGATTCCAAATCTTCAAAGTTGTAAGCGTTCTAACCATTTCAAGTTAGTAAAACACTTAATCTAGTGTTTGTACATCTAATCATCCACTCATTTATGTATTTTGTCTAGATTTCCAAAACACCAAGAACACACACTAAGTGTTCTTGGATTATTAGCTCAAATCAAGCCTCCTAATAGTAAGTGCTTCCATCCTTGAGTGTTATTAAGCTAGTATTACATTTAAACATCAAGAAATTATGCCAAGAACACAAGGTTATAGGTGTTCACGGTCCAAGGATGTTCTTGGGCCGTAAACACCATAAATGGCACCAAAGTGTGCCTAAGTCCCTAATCTAAGTCCTAGTTTGATGTTTAAGCCATCCTTGACAAGTTTAAACCTTCCCTTATTGTGTTTAAGCCTTGAAAAACACCAAAGACCAACAATTATAGGTGTTTACGGTTTGGGGATCTCCAAAAACCGTAAACACCCTAAAGTGTGTTTAAATGGGTCATTTTCCTTCCTTAGGCCTAAAAAACTAACTTAGACTATTACCTAGTTGTGTTAAGGACTTGAAAACATGGCAATACCCTTTTCCATAAGGGTTTACGGTAGTAAAGCCAAAGGTAAATGACCATGAGGCCGTAAACTCCTCTAAGGATTGTTTTTGTTGCCCTAGTCCCTTCCAAAGGCCAAATCACCTAGTAGAAATGCTTCAAAAGGCTTGTTAAACCATAAAACAACACATGGTCAATAGGAGTGGAGTTTACGACCATAAACCCTAGAGTTTACTGCCGTAAACTCCTTGGGATATGACCATCAAAACCGTAAACTCCAAGAGAGTTTACCCTTGAACTCCAAACACCCTAGCTTTGCCCTACCAACACTTGGATGCAGTCCTTGTGATCTTTAACACTTGAAACAAAGTGTTTTCATGTTCTAGAGTATCCCAACTTAATTTATTAGTTATAAATTGGCTAATTAGTTATATATATGTTCATTATATGATAACTAGGCTCGTGCGTGTGAACAAGTCTCCATTTGTCACCTAGCACCGTACCTGACACTCCAATCCAATCCACTCACCACAATTGAGTTCATACCCCTTAATCAATGGTTTAAATGTTTTTAAATGATTATATGGGGGGAATACAAGTCAAATACTTATAGTTATTACATCAATCACATGTGATTAATAACTACAAAACCAATGATTTCCTTATTGTTCAAATTGTTTATCAAACTGTTTTGCTTCAAACTGTTTTACAAGTTCTTATACTTATCAAATACATTCGCGCTTGAGATGTGGTCTGGTGGGATATCGGGTACCCGTCCGAAGGCCGTTTAAATATTAGTTATATATCATGTGTACATATATAGTCATAAAGGTCCTTCCAGTTCATTCGGTACCCTTGGGTAGCAAGGGTATATCCCCATATTCATACGTACCAGTTACATCACTAGTAAGTTACCATAGGGGTAGCACAGGAGGATACTATTACTATTACTAGAACAATGAAACATACAATGAGTCAGTTCATTCATGAGTCAGTACGAGTAACACAGACAATACATTACTGCTAGTACGCACAGTACATTACTATACATGCTAGATAGAGAGAACATACATTACAGCTAGCACACGCAAAACATTTCAGTACATACAGGCTAGACAGAGAGAGATTACACTTTCAGTTAGCACATTCATTACATATACATTCATGCAGTTATGTGAACCGTTGAGCGGGTCATGGCACTTCCTGCCATGACCGCTCTTGTATCCCGAATCTCCTTAATTGGGGAGCGTATGAGTTTGCGTATGGATCTATACTGGATTGACTATCCTACACCTTGCTGTTCGCTACAGTGGGACTTGCAAGTCTACGGGTGCCAAATGTCATTTCTTACGGCGTCTTATATTGTCGTTTTACTATAGTCGATAGCAGGATACAGGTCGATCACATGTTACTTGGAACACCTTTTGTTTTAAGGTAGTTAGTACCATGGTAGTCACTTATTACAAATACTACGGTACGATAATATTTTCCCATTTGCATTCACTTCGTGAATATTCACACGATGCACGGTAATGTAGAAACTACATTTTGGTTAATGATAGTCAGAATCGGGAAAACACACACTCTATCAAAAGACATACACACAGACACTAGATGCCTTGGTAGAAGGCTACAGTTAGTAGGAAACATAGGGTTTTCTAGGAGAGTTCAAACATTATACAAAACATTGTACAAAATATGTTACAGAAACAGTTTACAAACGTCTTTATGCAAAGACAGACATTAATATACTTATGATCTCACCAGCATTAAGCTGATACTCGCTTTCAAAATAACTTGTATTCTCAGGTCACCACTAGACAGGTACAGGTGCCAGGCTTTTGAGAAGATGGAGTTCGTTCAAGACTCATCTTTTATTTTGATATGTATATTTTGGTGTCTATAAGTTTGTCATAACACACATGTATGAAATTATACTATTAATGCAATGGATGATGTTGTTGCTTGTTTACTATTATTCATTGTTTGTGATACTGTACATGACGTCCTCCGCCCCAGAATGTTTCCGCCATTCATGGTTTTGGGGTGTGACATATTTTAATTAAACCATTAATAAAATAGTTCAAATTCAATCCTTATCGAAACCCTCCTAATTTTCGAAAATAGGGTTGGGTTTATCAGGTTTCAGTTATTCAAATTTTAAGGCTTTTTAAATAATAATAAAGGAAACTAGATAAACTCTATCTTACCCTAACAAATTTCAAAATTTAAGGGGTGAAGGCTAGGGTTTCAAGAACCCTAGCCATGTTCAAAACTTTCCTCCTTTAGGGTTTAATTTCTATAACCCTAATTTTGATATACTCAACATTAAGCAAGATCAATTGAAAACCATGGCTTTGATACTACTGATAGGTTTATAGGTTACAAAAGTTTTATATGGCGGAAAAACTTAACCCTTAAGTTCACATGCAACCTATTTGGATCTTAATTTTCTCTATTGATAACAGCAAACAATTGAACAACAAGAACCCTTCGGAGGCCCTACTATAATGAAAACTAAAAAGGTTTTACCTTTTGATTATTATAGTAAATAATCAAACAATTCCCTCTTGAAAAAGCTTCAGAAAGCAAGCATAAGAAATCTCGTGCCTATAATGGTTTGTACCCAAACCCTAGCAATAGAATACTTGAGAGGAGAGAGGAGGGAGGGTGAAATTTTTGGCTATTATTCTTTTGAAAGGAGTGGCCGAGATTGTTAGGTCTAAGGCTCCTTTTATAGCTGAACTAGGAAACCCTGGAAAGGCCTATCAGTTGGGGTGTAGTGCCTTGGAAACATTAGGGCAATTCTTGGGTCTAGTATGGATAGGTTTGGAAGGTAGTCTGAGCCCATACTATCAGAAGAATATGATCCTTACAGGAATCAAGAAAAGCCACAAAGTTGCTAAGGATTTGAATATTACCCCTAGTTAGTTCTATAATCCGAATTAATCCATCCTCATTCCCATATTTAGCATGGTGATGATCACTAGAGCAAGTGGTTTTGGTTATGGATCGGAAGGGTCAGGACCGAGTATGACTGATATATACGATTGGATAGAGGCTACAATATCAGAAACTGTAAGGGAGATGATTCCTAAAATGTTCAGAACTATTAAGACTGAACTGATAGCCTTGTTTGATGAACGATACACTATTATAACTAGCATTGCTACCGCTTCAGCCAATGCCACTGTTTCTGCTACAACACCGGCTGGAGACAAGGAAATGCCCTATTGAGAGTTCAATAACACCAAACCCTTCGAGTTTGAAGGATTTAGAGATCCAATTGTTTCCATGAGATGGATCTCAGCTATGGAAGGTTGGTTTTACACTTGTGCTTATATGGTAAGCCTGAAGTTCATATATGCACATAATCTTGTACATCTAGGAGCAAAGGACCGGTGAAACTTTGTCACTAAGAACTATTCACCTGCTAAGAAGAGTGCGGTGATGTGGGAACAGTTTGTTAAGAAGCTCAAGGAATAGTATGTTCCACCAATAAAGAGGGAATGACTCGCTCAAGAATATCTATCACTTAAACAGACCACTGAATCGGTAACTAAGATTACTAAGATTCTCACTAAGAGGGCCTTGTTTTGCCTAGAGTATACCTCATCGGAGCAGGTACAGATGTCTTGATACTTGAGTATGCTGAAGACCGATATAAAGGATTTTGTATCAAACAATCGATACAAGAAATTAACAGAAATGCAGGAGCATGACAGGAAAAGAGAAATGGAGTTGCAGACTCAACGAAAGGAAATAGGCAGACCCCAACTCCGTCTCAGCTAATAGCCAAAAGATTCAAGCACAACAAATCAAGGTATGGGGGACAGAGGGGACCTCGGAGTAACAAGTGTGGGAAGTCCCACGAGGGAGCTTGTCATGCTTTGATATTCTACAAGTACAACAAAGTGGGACATTACAACCGAGACTGTAAGCAGGGATCACATGGAGTGTGTATTTGTTTCCACTACAACTAGATGGGCCAAATCAAGGCTGAATGTCCTCTTTTGAACCCAACATGCACAACACAAGCTCTAGCACCTACAGATTTGAGGATAACCTATGGAAAAAAGGAAGAGCTAAAGCTCCAAGGGCCAAGGGGTGAGCCTTTCAGCTCATGGCAGAGGAAGCCAAAGAGACACCGGATGCCGTAGTTGGCTGTTCTTCTGATCACGGAAAAGATCCAACATGAATGTGCTCACATCGAAGGAAATTAACAATTTTTTTAGAATTTTGCTAAAATCCTCGGTTATATGTAATAAATGTATGACGATGATATTTTAATAAATATGAGGTGTTAAATTAATGTTGTTAGTAGTAAAATAGTAATATCCTCCGATAATATTTAGTTATACGTGTGCTTAGTGCGTTTCTAGACAACGTTATGCTTGTCACGACCTTATCCTGTTTTGGTCGTGCTATGCAAGGAGACCACTTACGGTAGGCACAATAAGTAATGTTATGATAAGAATGTCGAAAGTTATTGGATATGCCAATCATGAGTTTCTTCGAAGTCAAAAGAGCTACAAATCGTTTAGGGAGAACCAGCTTGGACTTGATTGGTTATGAGTAGCAGCAGATGATGGGTCGAAGCTAAGTGGGGGAGAACCGACCCTTAAGGGAAAAGTGTGAAGGGCAATTCGGCTTTTGGTTTCGATGTCAAGGCCCATGAGTGTTCCGAAAATAGTGGAAGAAAGTTATTAATTCGATTTCCTTGTGCATGTAAAAGAAGAAGGAAGTCTTCTGCAATAATACCCATAGGTTATAAGTTCTTAATGTGAATATCAAGGAATAAGTAGATCTTCATCCCAAGTGTTATGTAGAATCCAAGAAATTGACCGAATTCATGGGTACGACTTAAATGGCCAAGGGAGCTGATAGGTTCGCACCACAAGGATGTGGGATTTATCCTTGCAACATAGGAGCTACAAGACAATGAACTTAGTAGGTGCGTAGTAGAAAGCGTTAAGCGCTAAAGACTCAGCCCTGTAGACACCTCGTCAGTTTAAATAATGTTATAACCTTAAAAGTCTAACTAGCAGAGATCTGTTGTGGTCAAGGAAGGATGATGATTGGGTCGTCAAGGATAATACAATAAAGGCAGTAAGTCTTAAATACCATCAAGGGGTGATCGTGAGTCTTCAAGCCCGATAGGGGTGATAACAAGAGCGATCTGACATTTAAAACCCGAGTAGTTAGGTAGTATCATGATGTGTCATGAGCAGGAATAAGAATGAATTACACGGGCAACTACCATACCTTGACATAGGAAAGGTAGTTAGAACCATGCAAGAAGGCTATTGGTGACCTGTTGTTCATTATAATCTAGTAGGTTGGAAGATAAACAAGCCTTATAATGAGTCTGTCATCAGTACTGGAGTATTGGTTTAGAGTTTTCAAACATGTAAACCTATTATAGTGGCTTTGGTTAATATTCAGGTTGTTTGAGCACCCAAACTAGGTAGAAAGACTATTTGTAATATAGTTTTGTGTATGTTTTAATGGTATGTCATAAGCCATTTTAGGGGCATGTTTTGGAAAATGGATTATGTTAGGATATCGTCGATAAAAATTTCCCTAGTAAATCACATTATAACGAGTCGACAGTGTTCTTAGTCAAAGGAACAAGTCGACATTTTATGTATGAAGTTGATCGTCAGTTGTAGAGCATAAATTTTGGAAGTTTAGACCGACAAATTTCTGGTTTTGGAAAGCTTCGCAAGAAGTTTGGGAGTACGTATAAGATAGAAAACAAAGTTTTACAACTTATTAAGCATAAATGAGTAGAATCAATAAGGAGGCATTGGCCAGGTCCTAAGTTCACCTCGAGTACCTCGGTAAGATGGTGTGAAGGCACTGTCTTAAGGCGCGCTAGGAGAAGGATTTCGGGGAAAAAATCTCTATAAGTGGGGGAGAGTTGTAACACCCCGTTTCGCTTACAGGATTATTTAATATGAAGTAGAAATATAGTAATTATTATCCTTAGTGATTTAAATAAAAGTCGTAGTAGTCATAAAAGCGAGATCGTACATGTAAAGAACGTCAAAATCTGACTTCATATGAGGAAGTTATGATTTTTCGAAATTTCAACGCAATAGTATGTAGCACGAAAATCAAAATTCAAATTAGTCGAATGTTAGTCAAAACAATTTAAATGATAGTTGAAGATCTCATGAATAGAAATCCGTCGATATAAAGACATTCAAGAACGGATGACGCAAGAATTAGCCAAAGGATCCTAAATGAAAGTTATACTACTCGTCGATAGCTACACATGGATATAAAGAACGTAAAAAACAAAGCTTGTATGAGAAAATATGATTTTTAGAAGAAAATTAAATCTCGTACGAGCGATGCGCGCAACCTCTAGAAAGGAGGTATGGACCACTGGAAAACCACACTTGGCAGTGAAGCAGAGGGACGGTGTTACCTTAGCGCGTGACATACATGGATATAATACGCGACACGCCTCCTTATACCCCATATAATTACCAACATAAGCCCTATTTATTCCTCACACCACAACTCTCACAACTCTCTCTAGTTCCAAATTCTCTTGGGTTTTTTGGCGTTATGAGGAATTTTATTAACTAGGTGTTGCGGCATAGAAGAGTCCAATAAATAGAAGTGTTTGGTATCGAGGTCCTACCAGCAACTTTTTGGGTTTTCTCTAGAAATCTTTATATGTTAAGTTATGCTTACTAGGCTTTTAGGGTAACAAATAATTATGTTTATAGCTATTATTAGGAATCTATAAGTACCAGATTAGTCATTAATTCCAGTTAAATATTTTGATTGGTCTGCTTATAGGAGAGGTGCCTAGAATGGGCGTGTTGGCTTGGTTGTTGGATTTTAGAAAAACTATATGTCGAAATGGTCATGCCCCCTAACCGTCCTCCCTGGCTGATCCTTATTTGATAGCCGTGAAAATATATTTAAAGTTAATGAAGGATCTAATTCCTACCGAATTTCCATATATATTAATAAAATTATAGTATTATAGGTTAATACTCGTTAGGCATGTTGCTTACCAGTTGGATTACCTGGATAACTGTATCGAATGAGAATTTATCTAGGTGATTTTTCTCACTATATTGTATACTCCAATATGTGTCCTCTTTATGTTAGGATATGATTTCTATGTAGTATGAAATTAGGTAATTAGACTAGTTTAGTTAGTTGCCTGTTATGTTGGACTGTTGTCTGCATTATTTATATTCATGTATTATGTGGGAGTTGAGGTCACACCAACATCGTGCTGAAGGCTAATAGACTCGGGCGGACCAACATTATGAAAGCAAAGGGGCGGACCAACTTTATGTTGAAGGATAATGGGCAGACCTACTTTATGCTGAAGGTCGTTATGTGTATTATTGGTGGATCAACGAAAGGTCGCGAGCCATTATATGTATGTATTGTATATATATCGTAACACATGGTATTTTGGGGAACTCACTAAGCTTCATGCTTACCCTAGTTAAATATAAATGTTTTTCAGGCACTTCATTGATTCGTGATAAGAGCAATGCTCGATTATACACACACACATTCACAACATGTTTCTGCATAATGTAATTATATTATGATATATTAAAGAAATAAAAAAACATGGTGTTGAAAATTAGGACATTACAATCTTTTAGTTAATTAGAATAAACAATTAAAACTAACAAACAAGGTGATAACTAATATTTGTAAAACCATCCGATTTGCATTAGATTTGTAAAGTTGATTTAGATGCAAAAAGTGACCAAGTATACTTAGATCAAAAAATTGAAAAATCATGTATTTGTGAATAGTGACTAAGCGTTGTATGCACGACTCCACTTGCAGCGCCACGCGTGTCAGATTGTGCCGCATAACAGAAAGGCATGTGTCGTAATCACATATTAAGGTTTGGGTAGATCCATCACCTATGTGTTGCGTATACTAAGGTAACATATTGTGTAAGCAAGGAAGAACCGGTTTTTCTAGATTAAACCCTAAATCGATTTTTAGTTTGCAAAAAGGTTCTTTTAAATTTTAAAACTTGTTAAGGCCTGGTCTAATCAATTCACTATCATGAAAATATGATTAACATAAATTAATTAGTGGCTCTGATACCATTGATGGGGTTTAGGGGATTCAAACAAGGCCTCAAAGGCACACATTGGAAGCATAAAAACAAACCCCAAAACTAAACATGATCACAAGTTCAATAAAATCTTAATAAACTATAAAACAATCATATAAAGAAAAGAAATATACCTTATTAGTCTTTTTTTTCGTCTCACTAGTTGTATGGATGTTTAGAACCCAAAGAAAATTGGACCTTGAAATAGTTAAAATCGGACCTTAAAAACCCTAAAATCGGACCTTGAAATCCCTCTTGTTTTTCTATCATAGAGTAAACACAATATAGGTGCTTATGTTTCTTCGTTGTTTCTCAAGATGCTCTCGTCGAAGGTGGGTTAGAAGTAGGATGATGATGATGATGATGATGATGATGAGGAGGA